>NW_006922271.1:342046-368855 GCF_000298275.1 Orycteropus afer afer | reverse complement strand
ATTGTTTCCATTAATTTTTGGTTTTCTTCATTCTTCTTTGCTCTGGATGAGGAGAGACCCATCGTTGCATCTAGATGGCAGCTTGCAAGCTTTTAAGATCCCAGTTGCTACTCGCCAAAGTAGGAGGTGGAACAATGTTTTGTGTAGTATGTTATTTGACCTGGCCATTTTCAACCTGAGATTTTGAGAAGCAGCAGGAGAGTCACATGAAGGCATATCCTAAAGCTACTGAGATTTAGCCTTTCAGATTGCTTTACCAGGGAAGATTAGGACTAAGAGAAAACCACAAAACCACATATGAATATCCAACAGGAGGTGAGGTGGCTTTCCCCCACCACCACCACCACCTTGTTTTAAAGCCTCAAGGAAGGCTATGGATTACAGAAATAGGTTCAGGAGAAGACATCTTCAAAGGGTGGTAAAGCAGGAAACAGCATCTTGGAAGGGAACTTTTTTTTTTTGCATGTGCTATATTTATTTATTTTTATTTTTGCAGTGTTCTGGAAGGGAAATCTTAAATAAAGTTGGGAAAAGGAACATCTCACCTCAGCCTGAGGTGCCAGTCAGATGAGTGGGACCTCTGTACTGTCACCCTTACATCAAGTCATCCAGACCACTTCTCTCCTTTTAGCTATGCTCTGTGGGTCAAAGTGATCTCTGAAATTTGAGAGAAAACACTTATCATTGCCTCCTTCAATGGTTCAAGGGACTGTGCAATTACCAAACCCCTTTAGAGTCCACTTTCCAAAGGTTTGTGCCTGCCAGTGAGACAGCACAAGACTCTGGACCCCAGACCCCAATTGCCTAAGTTTAATTCTGGCTCTGCTATTTACTTGTTGTGTGACCTTGATGGATATATCATGGACCTGTTTCCTAGAGTTTTGTAAGGATTCAATGAGTTCACTCATGCAAAGCTTTACAGCAGTGTCATATAAGTAAGTACTCAATCAATGGTGGTCATCAAGGTTTTTTGTATTAGAGGAGTTGAGCATTTTTGCTCATTCAGGTTTTTTGAATTTTTGTCAGAGGAGTCCTTTGGGACAAATATAAATAATAAAACTGAGAATTGTGCCAAATGATTGATTTAATTTTGTCCAGGGAGTAAGTAGCACTGTTGGGACCAACAGCCTCATCTAATGCATAGTTCCTTTTCCCATCACCATGCCATCTCCCTGGTAACATACTTCTAGTTTGTACCTATGAAGCTTTGTTAAACCTCCTGCAGAATGATTCTGTTCACATCTTAGAGTCAGGTGAGAGGTTAGGAGTTAAGTCATTTCATAGTTTATAAACAAACTATTTTACCTTTGGATGGGCAGCAGAGAAATCTGAGTCCTAAATTGTTCCTTATGTATGTCACAACATCTACAAGAAAGTTAACCAGAATTTATTTTCATGTATATATGTATGGGATTATGGACAGATATTTCTATGGAAAGGTAGGATGTTGGCAAATTGCCTGGTATTTTCTTCTTATGCAAGATGGTACCTCATTCCACATCTTGCTGATTTTAGAATGGCAGCTGTGGTAGTTCAATTTGTATGTCAACTTGCTGGGCCTGGTTGAGTGGCTGGGAAGCTGGTGGTAGTTGTTCCCCATGATGAGACTGGTAATCAATTCCATGGTGGGATCTACCTTAAGCAGCTGAGTAGCTGCCTTTGGGATGTGGTCTACTTCCTGTATATAAGGAGAAGCCTGGGGGATAGTCTCTAGTTTATGGCATGCTTCCATGTAGCTGTGTCGTTGTTCAGCAGCCTGCTATGCTCTGCCAACCTTAGGACTTTTAATGGACTTGAATTAATGGCCCGCTGTGTGGTTTGGTAACATTGGGACTGTGCCATTTTATTTGTCAACCTTGGGCTTGTTAGCCTGAGCAGCCAATAGCTGCCTGAGTGCAGAGATGCCTCTAGCTTCAGTAGGCTGGGAGCAGGAGGCAGAGCTGAAGCCCAAGGTCAAGGGGCTTTCACATAGCCCCTAGAGCTTGGCACTTTGGACTAGGACTTGTAGCCTCCTGAACTGTAAGAGAATAAACTCCTGTTTGTTCAGGCATCCCATTTGTGGTATATTCTTGTCAGAGCAGCACTAGGTAACCAGAACAGCAGCTAAAGAAGCAGACTGCACTGAGATGAAAATGTTGGGTTCTTGTGTTCATAACTCAGAATAAATTGTTCTCACATTGTTATAAATAATAGTGATTTTATCCCTTACATAAAATTTTAGGATTTGATGTAGCATCTTAGCTGCCAAGTATTATTTCCTTGGAAAATAGCTTCAAAATTGCTGACCTTTGTAATTGTTGGTGAGAGAGAGATGCATTTTGGTGTGGCAGAAATATTTAATCATTCATTTATTCAATAAGTTTTTCTTGAACAAGTACTGTGTACCAATCACTGTTTCTGGAACCAGGGGAACAAAGATAAGCCAAATAGACAAATTAACCTGCCCTCATGTTTGATTTGGCTAGGATGTTTGGTGTAGACATTTGGTTAAGAAGACATATTAATGAAATAATCATATCAGCTAGAGATTGTGAAGGTGCTGTGAGTGAAAAATGACTTACTGTGAGATCAAAGAAAGCTCCTCTGAGGAAGTGACAATTAAGTTGAGATCTGAAGGATGGGAGGTAGGACTAAGTAGGTAAAGAAAATAAAGAAGGGTTTTTCAGGCAGAGGGCCTGAGACAGGCAAATGCATGGCACCTCTGAAGACCCATGAGAAGGCCAGGGTGGCAAAGGCACTGGGGCCTGGGAGGGCAGCAAGAGGAGGCTAAAGAGTTTAGCAAAGACATCTACAGAACCTTGTAGGTCATGTTAAGGATGTCAATCTTTATTCAGATTGAAAACTGATTTTTGTTCCTGCCCTACTGAAATTAGTAAGTGACAGAGGAATGTGTGGCTCATCTGTGATGCTGGTGGGGAGGACTGCATTGGGCATTTCCATCTGGGGAGTCTGGGAGCTGCAAGGCAGAGTACTCTCCTTTACCTGTTTTGTTTTTCCCTATTTTTGTCTCATCAGGTGAACACAAGCAGGGAATGGTTGTTACCATTCTTTTGCTGGCTGAGACCTATGTGAGTTTGAGTTGTTTTATTCTTTCTTCCCAAATGCCACGTGGATTTCTGGAAAGGTTACATGTATCTTTCCTTTATCCTGGATCATATTTTTCTTGTATATCCCAATCTAAAGACATAATTTTTCATAGAGTTAGGGTATTGATAAAAGAGAGTTGTCAAGGGCAATGGTCAGGTTTCAGGCTTCAGAAAATGGTTGTCCTTTTAACAGAGAAGAGAAGTTGGGGGAGGAGGTTTGATGAAAGGATCTACATAACATATAAGCCAGGAGAGAAAAGTTTTTTTGTTTTTTTTTTCCCTTCTCTTTAGATTGTTATAAAAGAGAAAAGGGTTCTAAGAACAGAGGGAGTTAAATCTAAAAAAAATAATAATAATGTAGTGCCATTGAGTCGATTCTGACTCTGACCATACAGGACAGAGTAGAACTGCCTTATCAGGTTTCCAAGGCTGTAAATTTGACAAGACTGCCTCATATTCCTTTTGTGGCGTGACTGGTGGGTTCAAACTGCCCACCTTTTGGTTAGCAGCCAAGTGCTTAACCAATGTACCACCAGAGCTCCTAGAGGGAGTTAGCAATAGTAAATGTTATGAAGAAATTAAGAAGATAATATTGGAGAAAGGTTGTTGTCTGCCAGTTTAGAGTTTGTTGATATTCTCCTTTGGTAAGGAGAGGAGGGAAGAGATTAAATTGAGAAAAGATCAAGTGGCAAGGATTAAATATTTTGCCAGTTACCTAGAAAGCTCTACATATTTGAAAACATGATTAGAGAGGAAGCAATTAAGATATTAGAGATAAAAGGAAATGAAATAATGGCCACAAATGAACTTAGAAATAAAGGAAAATTCTTGAAGGTGAGAGGGAAAGAATAGAAGATATTTATGAAATTGTTTACCTCAAGTTCAAGGACCCCATGCAGTTGAAGGGATATTTTTGTGTACATGTGCAGTTTGTGCAGTGTGTGTGACCCAAAACAAGTTAAGATCCACTATAGCAAGGAAGAAAGGAAATATTTGAGAACTCCCATCAGATACCCTTAATCTTAATAAAACAGAGGGGATGAACAACTTATTTTAAATTAATTTTTGTAAAGTTAAGATAACTTTTGGAGAGAAGGAAGGAGGGACTTCATCTGTACTGTTCATGCTGATTCCTTCAACTAGATGGTGGATAACATGTATGTTCATTTTTTTTTTAAATTATTGTGATTTGGGTGAAAATTTACAGAGCAAATTCACTTTCCATACAGCAGTTCACATATACTTTGTCTCATGATATTGACCACAATTCACTGCAATATAACAGCTCCCCTCCCACTTCCTCCTGACAGTCACCTCATCCCTGTGTCCATGCCTCCTTGCACCCCTACCCCCTGAGCTGTCTCCCTGTGCATAAACAGCCCTTCTTTTTCCCATGATTGTTCTCTCCAAGAAGTGTATTTACCTCAGGTAAATGTTTAACTCGTATGCCTGTCTTTTGCTTGGCTGGAAGCCACAGATGTGGGTTCAATTCCAGACCTGAAGGGCAGCTAGGGGCCATAGTCTCAGTGGTTCTACCAGACTCTATCAGACCAGCAAACGAGGTCCCCTTTTTTTCCCAAATGATTTTGAGTTTTGTTCCACATTGTTCTCCCTTTCTATCCAGGATCTCCTACACAGGTCCCCCTCTAAGTGGTTGACAGTGGTAGCTGGGTACCATCTAGTTCTTCTGGTCTCATAGTCATATAGGCTGCAGATTGCATAGTGTACCAGTCACTAGGACTAATTCTTTCCATGAATCTTTGGTTTTCTTCACTCTTCTTTTCTCTGGATGAGGAGAGACCCATCATTGCATCTAGATGGCTGCCTGCAAGCTTTTAAGATCCCAGTCACTAGTCACCACAGTAGGAGGTGGAACAATGTTTTGTGTAGTATGTTATGCCAATTGAGCTTGATGTCCCCTGTGAGTATGGTCCCAAGCCCACAGGTCAACTACTCAGTCCCTCTGGGTAGCTGGCTGTGATCAAGAAGTGACTACAACCTTGTCCCTTGTCAGCTCTACTATACACCTGGGCATTCACATCATGCAAATACACTTATAGGACCATTGTCTGCCTACCCTATACATGGTCTTGGGTACACTCCCCACTTCATAGACATACCTAATAGGTCAGACTGTCCACCCATCTATCCACCCATATACCCATGTTTGCCTTCACTGACAACATAGTACTGTATGTGCAAATGGGTTCATCTTTGTTGTCTGCACCTCCCATGTACCTCTCTATATCTTCCTCTTCCTCAATGTCACCATGTTGATGACTCACATTTGGTACATTGCCCTTTTCTTCACCCAAATCAATACTTAACCTCTACCTATCTAACATTGTTCCCTCCCCTCCCCTCCCACCCCTGGTAATCAACAAAGAAAATTTCCTTCCATAGATAAACCTTTCCTTGACTTTTACAATAACAGACCAATACAATATTTGTCCTTCTGTGATTGACTCATTTCACTCAGCATAATGTCCTCCAAGTTCATCCACAGATAACACGTATGTTCATTCTTGACACACTATTTTGAATGTCTTGGGTATTTGCTAATAATTTTTTAAGTGTATTGGGGCCAACAAATTAGACAACTTAGAAGAAATGGACAAATTCCTTGACACATAAACTCCCTATACTGACTCAAGAAAAAATAGTGGATGTCAACCGACTTATACAAGTAAAGTGATTGAATCAGTAATCAAGCGCTTCCCAACAAAGAAAAGTCCTGGACTAGATGGCTTCACTGGGGAAGTCTACCAAACATTTATAAAAGTACTCCAGTCCTACTTAAACTTTCCCAAACAAAAGAAGAGGGAACACTATCTAACTCTTCTATGAGGTATGCACTACCTCGATACCAAAGCCAGACAAAGAAAACTACAGACTAGTATCCCTTATCAATATAGATGTAAAAATACTCAACAAATATTAGGAAACCAAATCTAAAAATATATTCTCCAGGATACGACTTCAGTTACGGAGAATTAGCATCCAGTCCTAGGAACCGACTTGAAACTTCAAAATGAAGGATGTAATACATTCATTCAGGAAACTGAAATGACATTTTCAGGAAAATTTAATGAACTCCTGAATCACTGAAATCTGGAATTTATTCATTCCCTTGGAGGCTACTTCCTCATCTGTGCTTCCATCCTGAGTGACAGCAAACTCTTGAAAAGCCATGGCTGGAGAAGAAAAGGCCAACATCTGGAAAATTCTCATACCCCACCTAGGTGTAAGCATTAGTCTTCTAGGATTGCAAGAGACCAACTGGAATCCAGGTACAGCCCCTTTCCCTCCCACAAAACTTTGAGATGTGGAATCACCTTACAATTTGGCCTTTTTCCTGGGTTCCTGAGAGCTGGACCTGAGGCTAATGAATCAGGGCTGACCAGACCAAAAGAGACCACCTGGGGGCTTGATGCTAAGCCTCATACATGATGTAATCTGCTGTGGCCATGTGGTGAGGTCAATAAAAGCCCTGAGTCCCAAGGCTCAGATGAGCTTCCTCTTTGGTGATCATGCACAGGAGAGGGTAACATGCCTTTCCTTGGGACCTGGAAGCTCCTCACTGTGACCCCTCCTAGACCTTACCCTGTGCATTTCTTTGTGTCCCTTTTGGTTGTAATAAATCTGTAGCCATAAATATGGTATACTCTCTGTGAATTCTGTGAGTTGTTCCAGTGAATTAATGAATCCATAGGGGCAGTGAGAAATAGCAGAGGTTGGCCTCTATCTGTCCATATAGCAGTCTGAAAAAGGTATCTGTCTGACATCTGAGCTCTGACCTAGCTCTAGGTGGTTAGGATCTGAGAAATGCTGCATGGCAGCTGGTCTGAAAGGCTGTATCCATCTAACTTGTGAGTTCTGACCTAGGGCTTGGTGGCTAGGGTCAGAGAGAGTGTGCCATGTGTGAGGATGAAGTGGGAAGATGAAGACTGAATCTATCCCCAGTTTGGAAACTGGATTCATGCTGATCCTAACAATGCAGTTAACAATAAACATGGGATGTACCCACTGCGCCCCTTGCTTAGTACAATTACTAAGGGTGCAGCTGTCTGGGGCCTTATCTATGTCATTCAGAATGTTTCAAAGGACAGATATTTGGTCTAGAAATAAAGACCCCTGATCCTGACTCATAGATCTGTTGTTTTCCTGGGAGATTTCCAACAGGAAAAAAATGCCACCAAATTCCCATCATTGCCTAGAGGATACACCCAAACTCCTGTTTTCAAATTCTTCTACAATCTGATCCCAACCCATCTTTTCTATGTTGTCTCCTTGTGTAATAAGCATCAGCCCAAAGAAAGATATAGACTTTGTTACCAGTTTCTGGAAGGTAACCTCTAAACCCTTGGGCATTTCCATGTGATTTGACTGTCTTTATTATTTATAGTGGGCCCCTCAGACCACACCTCCTAATAGTTTATGTTATGAGGCAGCTCATGGTGGGCCCTTTGGGTCATGTGATGTCAGCTCAACCTGGGGAGGGATTGGAGATTAAGTTCAACAGTGTGGGCAATTAATCAATTAATCATGCCTATGTAATGAAATCCCAATAATCTCTGGACATTGAAGTTTGGGTGCACTTCTATGGTTAGCAATACTGCGTGTACTGTCACATATCATGGGAGGGGATAATGCCATCCAAGACTTCACAGGAAGAGCATAACCAGAAGCTTCCCATTTAGCTGCCTCTCAGAATCTTCCCTATGTGTCTCTTCTTTTGGCTGATTTTAATTTCTATCCTTTATAATACAATAAAACTGATGAAGATACTTCATTAAAAGTTGAAAGAATCAGGATAGGTTCCATAACAGAAAAATTGAGCCGAGTCTTACAAGAAAGACTAGAACTAGGTAGGCAGAGATGGGATATTTTGCAGTATGGCAACATTCTTTTGCATTACTATCTCTAGCCAAAGTGGTCTTAACTTTTTAGTGGACACAGTCCACCCCTACCCCAGTAGTTTAGGAAGGTCTTTTCTTACCAACTACCCCAGTAGTTTAGGAAGGTCTTTTCTTACCAACTTCTACTCCAGTTTAGATTATGTCATTTTGTCATACTCTTACTGGACTCTGTACTTTTCTTGCACAGCATTTATCTCAATTGTAATTACATAATTAATATAAATATGTTTATATCATCCCCTTTAGACTGTAAGCTCTATGAGGCCAGAGATTGTGTTTCTATAGTGTTAACTACAGTGTCTGGTACATAACAAGTATTAAATATTTGGAAAATGAATGGCTATGCAAACATTCTAGGCTGTCTTCTTTCATCTCTGCCTATCTAATTCCAGCCTTTCTTGTAAGACCTAGCTCAATTTTTCTATGGAATCTACCCTGATTCTTTTAACCTTCAATGAAGTATCTTTTCTTTGGACTTGCAGTGTGCTCAAGAAGGACACATTTACTTGGCAGTTACATACTGCCCTGTGTTACTAGTTATATACGTGTCTCATCTCCACATCTAGACTTTGAGTTCTGTTTTTTTGTTGTTGATGATAGGGATTTGTGATAGTAGTCCTGCAATCAAATGTAGCATGAAAATCACGCAGGTAAGGGAGGCTTTCTGGTCTTACAAGAGGCAGAGATTATTTTGGGACACTGGCAACAAATTCTATTTCTCTCTAGATGAGGATGAGTTTGGTTTGAGAACCAGGAGGAACTTATCCAACTTTTCCAAGAGCATTTAATTGTTAACATAAGTCTCTCTGACTGGTGATATAATCCCTGTGTATAATTGAGCTGTGGCAAGCTGTGACCATCATCAGACTCAAAAGCTATTATTTCTCTAGGTGGAATTGGCTCTCAAAGACTCAAATACCCAGCTCACCAGCTCAGTAGAAATAAGTGCCTCGGATTCTGAAAGAGTTTAAGGGGTGGAGTGGGTGGGGTGAGGGCGTGACAGAAGCATTGGTAGGTGGACACCATGTTTGCAATTCTGAGGGCCAAGGAAAGTTACACTGAACAGTACAACACCTGTTCTTGCTCTGTGTGGTCTCCTAACTGCCATAATTTTTTGTATACTTGCAAAGGAAATCAAGAATTCTAATCTCAAGTAGAAGTGAGGAGTACAGTCTTTTTCTGCTAATCCATAGTCAATCTTCTATAGAATCTTTCCCACAGTATGTTACAAATACCTTTTGTAACATTGACAGATGAATATGAGAGATCCTTTGTATAACTCTGCACTACTCAAGAAATAGCAGCATTCCCTTAACTTCAAGTTGAGAAATATTTTTTTCACTAAGTTACTTATCCAAGAGCCCTTGAAGGGATGTACATCAACACTCACCAAAAGAATAGATCCCCATTCCTCAGTAAAATTGTAATGATTCTCACCTCATTCTTCAAGCATTGGAGTTAAATCCTTCACCAGAGCTATGATCTTGGTCATCCGGATGCTTTGCTTTAACTCAAGCCCTCGCCTCCCTGGGAAGGACAGTCAGAAACTGCTCTAGCACCAGCAGCTCCAGGACCTGCTTTTTGGTGTGAGTCTCTGGCTATAGCCATTGATGGTAGAGCTTGGCAGAGGTGAGTCAAGGTCTCATCAGGCTCAGCAACTTGTAGGTATCTAAACCACCTGAAACTCCTCTAAGAGGTCTCTCAGTGAGGTGTATCTGATCCTAGAATAAAATTCTGCTTCTTGGGAGCATCCTTAAGTATCATATTGTATTATTCTAACAGTACCTTTGGGACCTGTGGGTTCCACAGAATGGCCATTATCTGACTCAGAAGCTATTACTTGTCTAGGTGGAACTGGTTCTCAAAGACTCGGATCTTCAGCTCACCAGCAGCAAGCCAATGCTCTGAAGGATCCAACGGGCTCAGTTAATGCAGTTCTACTCCAGGGTCCTAAAAGTTGGGATGGAACAAAAGGTGAACATGACATAGAAGAAAAGATCCTATCTCAACTCCAAAATTTAGCATGGATCCAGATCCAGTCCTAGAGCTACCTTAGTTTCTCCTCATTTTCCAAAACAGAAGCTACAGCTCAGATTATGTTTCATATAGGAGTCTAGGTAGGGCAAGCAGTTTGAGATCAGCTGCTAATCTAAAGGTTGGTGGTTTAAACCCCCCCAGCAGTTCCATAGAAAGCCTGGACTACTGCTTCTGTAAAGATGATAGCAAAAAAAAAAAAAAAAAAAACTCTATCGAGCAGGTATACTCTGTAACACATGCATGGCCATGAGTCAGGGACCAACTTGACAGCAGCTAACAACAACATGCAAGGAATTACTGTTAATCTTGTTAGGTATGATAGTAGCATTGTGGTTATGTAGAAGTGTCCATGGTCTTTAGAAATGTTCTATAATGAAATATGTAAAGATTAAATGACATGGTGTCTCAGGTGCATTTAAAATATCTCAGCAAAATAAAACAAAGCAGAAAAAAAGGGACAGATAAAACAAATGTGGCAAAACTCTGACAACTGTTCAATCTGGCTGGGCAATGGGCTTATCGTTCATTATACTGTTTTCTCTAATTTTTCCTGTGTAACACAAGTAAATGTTCTATCAGTTTAAACATTTTCAAGAGATTGATTTTAAATGGATTTGACTGGTTTTGTGATCTTTGAGATAAAAATCAAAACTTAAAAAAAAAAAAAAAACATGAAAGGTATATGAACTTGGTGGTCCTGAGTGCCCTTCCAACTCCTCTACTTAAATTTTATCCTTCTACAATTGTCTCTCCTTTCCATTGTCTTCATCTCCTTTCATTTTTTCATTTTCTTCAGTTTCAACAGATACCAGGTGTTGGAAGAGAAAAGGCAAAAGGTAGGAGAGAAAGGTAGCAATGGCCTTAATGGGATGGGAACATTAATTTTATCACCAGCTGCTACCTCCATCTCTCAAAACTGCATAAAAAGCCATCAACTAGGACTTAGGGCAAAGGGTTATTCTTCAGCAACTCCAAAGTCCTGACTATCCATGGTCTTTTATCCATCTTTATTCTCTATGATTTTCCTGCCACACTTGGCTCTATTTCCCAGTCCTTAGTGAATAAGGCATTTGGTTGCTAACCAGAAGGTCAGTGGGCAACTAGTTGCTCCATGGGAGGAAGATGGGGCAATCTACTTCCGTAAAGATTTACAGCCTCAGAAACCCAGAGGGGGTTGCTATAAGTTGGATTTAACTTGATGGCAGTGAGTCTGGTTTAGTTTATTATTATTATTATAACTCAACTTTCTCAATCCTCTCCTAAATAGAAGCAACGTCCTTCACTCTGTTCTTTCTTTCTTCTTCTTTCTTCTTCTTCTTCTTCTTCTTCTTCTCCTTCTCCTTCTCCTTCTCCTTCTCCTTCTCCTTCTTCTTCTTTTCTTCTTTCTTCTTTCTTCTTCTTCTCTTCTTTCTTCTTCTTCTTCTTCTTCTTCTTCTTCTTCTTCTTCTTCCTTTCTTCTTTCTTTCTTCTTCCCTTCTCCTTCTCCTTCTCCTTCTCCTTCTTCCTTGGCAATCATATCTCAGCCACCCCTACTGTTTTAACTAGTATTTTTAGAAAGATGATCTTGGAATCTTGGCCTCTCCAACTATCCAGTCATTTATGCTCCAAAGCCATTTTTCTAACTCTCTGTGGGATGTATCAAGCAGTTCTAGTGGTATAGTGATTGAGGCATTGGGCTGCAAACCAAAGGTCAGTGGTTCAAATCCACCAGCTGCTCTATGTAAAAAAGATGAGGCAGTGTGTTGCTATAAATCCTAGTGAGGGTCACTATGAGTCAATAGGGGTCACTATGAGTCAGAATTGATGGCAGTGAGTTTGGTTTGTTTGGATATGTCTTCCAAGCTGTTTGCTATACTTTATATTTAAAATTACTATAACCAAGCTAAAGCACTTGACTGCTAACCAGAAGGCTATGAGTCAGGGTCGACTCGACGGCACATAACAACAACAACAACAACATAACCAAACTCACCCCAAATGATAACCAACTCCCCTTACTTCTCAGTTTCTATTAATGAACTATTGTTTTTCCTAGTCATCCATGCTCAAAACTCTCCCTGTCCTTTGTCCCACTTACTGAAACAGTTGCTCAGTCCTCTTGCCTCTGACTTCTTAAACTCCTACTCATCCATGAGTCCTCTCAAAAACATTACCTCAAAGAGGCTTTTGGTCAAAATCAAACTGGTTGAAAATAAATTGGTCCAAAGGATAAGCTGGTCCAAATGAGTGGCAGTCCCTGGAAACTGTCTACTATAGTTCTAAACCAGTTGCTGTGGAGTCAGCTCTGACTCACAGCAACCCAATATTGGTCAGAGTAGAACTGTCCTCCACAGGATTTTCAGTGGCTGATTTTTTGGAAGTAGATTGTCAGGACTTTCTTCTGAAGCACCTCTGGGAGGACTGGAACCACCAATCATTTGGTCAACATCCCAGCATGTTAACTATCTGCACCACCCAAGGACTCCATTATAGTCCTCCTATCTTACTTTACCCACTGAAGTTGTTGCCCAATTCTCACAGTAAGCAAGAGATTGTCATCTCCAAACTGCCACCTCATTTTTACCTCTTCTGGGGCACATACCATTCTGCCTATTATTATAATTATTTGTATACTTATTATCCTGAGGATGGGGAGAAGAGCAATTGGTAAGCTCTGTAACCAGACTTTAATTCTTTCATCTTTCTATTCCCATATTCCCATAATGCCTACATACAGAAGTTGCAAAAATAGTTGTGATATGTGTTGTTGTTATGTGCCGTCCAGTCAGATCTGACTCATAGCGACCCCTCCTTGGGTTTCTGAGGTGGTATTGCTACAGAAGTAGATTGCCCAACCTTCCTTCCAAGGCGTGGCTGGTTGTTATATGTAGTAGTCTTTAAAACTTTCAATTGAGTGCTCTATGAGCAAGTCAATATGTATATTTAGGGATTAATAAATGTACTAGTCTATTATGAATATTTTAGTAAGTTCATATACCTAGTGTTCTGTATATAATAAAAATATACAAAATGGAAAATTTAAAACTATAATATAAAGATGAAATAAGCCATATTTAAAATATTCATGAAAAGTATTTGGTAGTGGTAAAAAAACAAACAAAAAAAAAACCACCTGACTATGCCTCTTTATTGTTTTTAATATGTTGTAAATGCTTTCTGATACCAGAATCTGGAGGTCTGAGTCCAAATTCAATTTATTTTGGTACTTGGTTTCCATTTTTTAAAGTGCATTGTTGCCTATACTTACTAAATCAGTATACAAATGGATACCATTTGTATCGAAAGGTTTGTGTTGATATTCTGTTAGTAAATTTTAACCTTTCCTGGTGTGAATTAAGTTGTTCTTGCAAACCAATCAGAATGTGTTGGCTTTTAATAGTTTTTACAAATAGTTCGGACTTCACAAAAACTATTTTTCAAAGTAAAATAATTTGCGTTTTCAGGTTTTTAAATTGCATAGATTGAGTTTTTGTAGGAGACACAGTTTAATGGTTTTTGGCAAAAAAGCTAACATGTTGCCAAACATCTTTCAAACAATTACTTTGTCAATCTTTGTTAAAATGCCACCTTTACCTTGAAGAAATAGTGTTTATTTTTTATTTTAAAAATTTTCTAAATAACAACCCACCTTCAGCCACTTTTCATTACAGAAGTTAGCAAATCTGAACCAATAGTCTTGTAAAGGAAAACCTGCAGAACTCACCTGCTAGTCCCACAACTGTAAATTACTAAACCTTTCTTTCTTCTTACAAGGTAGTGTACTATTCTGGATCTTGCTTTACCGTTCCTTTTGCTTTCCAGCTCTTGCCAGCCTTAGCTGCATTTACGAATTAAACCATGCTTAAGTCTTTTCTCAGAACTAAACGCCAAATCCACACGTGGCTGACTCCTAGCTCTGTACTGTCTTAAAGCTATTGGTTTAGAAAGCAGAGTCCAGTAGCAGGCTCGGCGCCCATCGGCCCCGCCCAGCCCTCGGCCGCCTGCGCCCGGGGCGGTGACCTCGCCGACTCGGACTTTGGGAGATGCTCGAGCTCCAGTGGTGCCGCCGACTGGCAGGCGCAGTGGGCAAGCCGCTGCGTGGGGGAACCCAGTCGGACTGCGCTTCTCGGGAGATGCGGCATCGTTCCCCTCCCAAAATCCAAAAGCGGGTTTTGCTTCTGAGCAGTCCTCAAGAAGCTGGAAAATGGAGTTTGGGACAGTCGTCGGCGCACGTCTGAAGACTTCTTGGAGTAACCCTCGCGCCGCTGGGGACCGTAAGCTGCGTACGACAATCGCCGCCTGCCTGCGGTTGCTGTGAAGGGCCAGGAGCACGTCCAGCCCAGAGGTCTCGTCCCAGCCGAAGAGGTCTCCGCACTCACGTACCTCCTCACCCCAATGAGAATCCTGAAGGATGAGTGGGGTCGGTAGGTATCAGTGAGCCACGACGAATGGAGGTGAGCCTCAACCGAAGTCTTTCTCCTACTCCACCCGAGAAAACTCGCAGCTCGCGGAACAGCGCCTAGATGGGGCCCCGTGTAATTTAGATTATGTTGAAGAGGCTCCGCTTCCGTGTGATCTTAGTCACAATTATTTTGGCTACATCTGTTTCTCCCTAAAAGGAGCTCTGGTGGTGTAGGGGTTAAGGCAGTTGGCAGACACCCAGAAAGTTGGTTGTTCAAACCTGCCAGCTGCTACCTGGAAGAAGGATGGAGCAATCTACTTCCACAAAGATTTACAGCTTTGGAAACCCAATGGAACTCATTATGAGTTGGAAATCTACTCCATAGTAGTGAGTTTGGTTGGTTTTTCCTTAAAACAGGGCTGCCCACTCCTCTTGCTCATCTTCTCCACCAGTCATCTCAGTATAAATTTTTGGTTCTCCTTATTGACTTCTTGTTAAAGATGCAGGTAACCAGCCATTCAGCCTGGACTTTACTGTTCTTGACTATATTGTATTGCTGAGTGTGTATCTGAGGTTCCCTCCCTACCTGCCTAAGTAATTTACATGGAAGTTACAGTAACAATACCAAATAAGGAATGTAGCCACAGGTCCCTCTCCCTCATATCTAGTCACCAGTTTCACTGGTTCTTTCCTTCTCTTGTCCACTGCTCTCCATTTCCCAGTACAACCATTCTAAGACCCCAACTTCCCACCTAGTGTCTGCCTGCTCTCTCTCTTATTTCTAAACTGTCCTGTCTTCTGTACTAGATTCTTCCCCACATGTGAAACTATCATGATCAAAAACCTCCTGTCATTCCCCATTGCCTAAAATATGAAAACCAAACATGTAGTATTCAGGGCTTGCCATCACACAGTTACCCAATTCCAAATCAACTTTCTCACATCTAACATCACTGAACGCCAGAGGCAAATCCAGTTTTTCCACCGTCTACTGCAACACACTGAGGGCATATTCCCATCTCCATGCCTTTCCTTACACAGTTCCTTTTACTTTCCAGCTCTTGCCCAGCTACCAGGGTTCAGCTAAAGAGGTTCTGTACTGGAATCAGAAGAGCTGGGGACAAATCCTGGCCCTTGGGTAAGTTATTTAACATCTGTAAACTTTAATTAAGAGCCCCAGTAGTGCAAAAGTTAAGTACTCAGCTGCTAACCCAAAGGTTGGTGGTTCATACCCTCTCAGTGGCTCTATGGGATAAACAGCTGGTGATCTGCTTCCATAAAGATTACAGCCTAGGATACCCTATGGAGGAGTTCTATTCTATTACATGGTATCACTATGAGTCAAAAATCAACTCAATGACAGCTAACAACAAGCTTCAATTTCTTCAGTCTAACCTGTAGTGAATTAAATGACCCAACTGTATGCAAAGAATTTATCTTTGGCCACCCACTAACATTTCATTATCTAATATACTGCTGCTCCTTCTAACCTGTGGGCCTTCTCTGGGCCTTCTACTATAAACTAAATATTTACTCACTGGTGTTTTGGAGGATACATAATATGTTTACTACTGAGGGTATTTTATAATTACTCTGTGAGTATGAAGGCCTGTGGGGAAATGCATCTTAAATCTAAGTATTAGAAAAAGTTTTGTTTTCCTTGAGGAATGGACCACTGTTTCCCATGCCCCCTCCAAATAGAACATAAACAAATGATCTTCTCACTTTGGTTGCCTGAATGCTCACCTTACATCTCTTAATAACTGTGTAGGATATCATAACTTACCCTGATCTTGATCTACTTGGCATTTTCTGCCTTCTTTAATGCTGATTTGTATGTTTCTGGTTTTCTAACTCATTGTATCTTGTAAGCTATCATCTTTGACACATGTGTCTGACACATGATTGAGTTATAATAAATAAAATAGATAGCTATGGCCTATTATGATAGTGAAAAGAAATGCCTTCTAATTTATTTGATTGTGGTACCAGCTTTCTAGTAATTACTGATAATGGAATCACACACCACACAGACAAGGAAGTGGAAGGCTACAGGTAGATGTGAAACAATGGAATCATAACTAGCATTTGTTGAGCAATTGCTGTATGCCAGGCACTGTTTTCATCACTTTACATGAATAAACTCACTTAATCCTTACAAATTCATGAAATGGAAAAACAAGAGGCCAGCATTCCATGAACTCTAAAGGAGAGTCAGTTCCAAGAGGAAGTAATATACATAATTCAAGGTAGGACAAAAGGGCCCAAAATGTCCATAAGGTTTTCTCACCATTTGAAAGACTGAAGAGATAGCACTGTTAAATTAACCCCTCCTGATTTGGATTAAAACTAGATTCCAAGATTGCATGGTTCTATGTATTTATTTCCTGGGGCTTTTATTTAGGACAATTATACAATTATTAACTTCAAAACAGCTTATAGAAAGATGTATCCAAAAGAACCTAAAAACAGGAGAAGAAAGTGTTGATTGAAGTTAGAATAATGCAAACCATCACTGCAAAGGATTTCTAAGAAGGTGTGAGACTGAACATATCACAAAGCAGATAGGACTTGATCAGGGCCTTTAAGAAAGGATGAATAGGACTTCTGGAGATACACAAGAGAAAATAGGACACACAAAAGGGCATGGAAGAGTTTGAAATGAAGCCAAGTATGAGAAGAGGACAAAGGATAGGTTTGCCCACATGGACTATGTCTCTGTTTTGAGGAGTAATGGAAAATAAAGGTAAATAGTTCCAACTGTGGAAGGCCTTGAAGGTAAAGGAGTCTGAATTTTTTTGTGGGGACACTGGAAAATCGTGGATTATTTTAGAACAAAATGGTAGTTTAGCCTGGCAGATAGTTAAAGGCAGGGATACAAGAACAGCAACAATGCGTTCATTCTAGTAATGTAGGCCCAGAGTATTGAGGCTATTTGACAGGAACATTAGGAACAAAGAGAAAGGAACCACTTATTAACCCATTTCAAGTAAGTCTAGCAAATTTATTACAGGAGATAAAGAGCAATCAGTAAACACTAATTACAGAGCATTAAATGTCTACTTGGCACTCTGTGATGTTTTAAAGGTATCTAAAATAAGATTTCTGCCCTCAAGAAGCTTACAGTCTAATTGAATAATTTCAAGTATCATAACCTGATAAGATGAGATTATTCTGCTCTAACCCTTGTTCAAAGGAGCTTTCATAGTGTGGTGCCTAAGGCACTTGACTGCTAACTAGAAGGCTGGCGGTTCAAACCCACCAGCCACTCCTCGGAAAGAAGGTTGGGCAATCTACTTCCGTAGTGATACTGCCTCGGCAACCCAAGGAGGGGTCGCTACGAGTCGGGTCTGACTTGACGGCACATAACAACAACAACAACCCTTGCCCAGAGTCACAGAGCAGATCACTTGTAATTATAGAAGTGCTGGGAGGTAGAGAAAAAATGTGGATCTCAGAAGAAGTTCAAGTTTTAAGGCATAAGAGTAGCCAAAAAAAAAAAGAATGGCCAAAAGTGCCAATTCTGCTCATTAAGGCAGGCAGAGGATTGATAAATAGGCACTGAGTTTGTCTTTGAGAGATCAGCTTACCAGACTGGCAAGGGTCAAAGCCAGAGGGTGTAAGTTTCATGAATTCTGTAACCAAAAAACAGGTTAAAAAAATAGAGTAGCAATTGGAAGCATTTTCTTTTTCCAAGATAATGGAAGAACCAAACATTTCTAACATTTTTAGGACATTATTAAGAAGGATGTGGTAACACCAGTATTAGTGTTGTTTATGCATTAATGAACTTATGCTATAGCAAAAGGTGGGGGCAGGAAAGTGAGGTAGGGAGGAAGAGAAAAACTTGTCCTTATAAGTTCAGAAATAGAATTTGCCTCAATCCTATTGTCCCCAAATTGGTAGGAAGATTTTAGTCCTGCCCTGAAGCCAGCTTCCTCTCTTCTACCGGGGCCAGCAAGTATGAAAACACATACACACACATATGTACAAGAATTACTTGTAAGGGAAAGAGCTGATGTGGTTAGGAAACAGCATTCACTGGTTGGTTTGGGGATCCAAACCAAACTCGCCGTCGTGGAGTCAATTATGACTCATAGCAACCCTATAGAACAGAGTAGAACTGCCCCGTATAATTTGCAAGGCTGTAATCTTTACAGAAAGAGCTCTGGTGGGGCAGTGCCTAAGGCATTTGACTGCTAACCAGAAGGTTGGTGGTTCAACCCCACTAGCCACTCTTCTGCAGACAGAAGGCTGGGCAATCTACTTCTGTAAAGATTCACCACCTCAGAAACCCAGAAGGGTCGCTATGAGTTGGAATCAACTTGATGGCAGTGAATTTTGTTTTGTTCAGTCTTTACAGAAGCAGACTGCCACATCTTTCTCCCACAGAGTGGCTGGTGGATTCAAATTGCCAACCTTCTGGTTAACAGTCAAGTGCTTAATCACTGTGCCACCAGTGCTCTTTTTGGGAACCCAAGACCCATAGAACAGACAAGGTGAGGAACTCTGAGGCAGTTGTATACTCTAAGATTGGAGCCCTCCAGAATGTTACATTCAGTATGTTAGGTTTTTAAAGTCATCCCCTTGATGTATTGATTACTCATTGGTTTAAAAATATGAAAGAAAAACAGTTTGAAACTGGCTTACAGTTAGCTATTGTTGTTGTTGTTGTTGTTATGTGCCGTCGAGTCGGACCCAACTCAATAGCAACCCCTCCTTGGGTTGCCAAGGCAGTATCACTATGGAAGTAGATTGCCCAACCTTCCTTCCGAGGAGTGGTGGTGGATTTGAACCACCAGCCTTCTGGTTAGCAGTTAAGTGCCTTAGGCACTATGCTAATTCAAACAAATATATATATATATGTATATATATATATATATACACACACACACACACACATACATATTCCCCCCCCCCATTTGTGGGAGTTTTGCATATGTGCTCTTGTGCTAACATTAATAAAGCTCAGGTATTACTCTTTAGAGTGAAGCTGCTGATGTCTGATTAGAGTTGAACTCTGACTGAAGGCTTTCCCACAGTCATTACATTTGTAAGGTTTCTCTCCGGTATGAGTTCTCTGGTGTATAATAAGGGATGAGCTCCTACTGAAGCCCTTTCCACACTCTCTGCATGCATGGGGCTTTTCTCCAGTGTGAATTCTCTGATGTTCAGTAAGGGATGAGCTTCTACTGAACACTTTCCCACAGTCACTGCACTCATAGGGGTTCTCTCCAGTGTGTGTTCTCTGATGTTCAATAAGAGATGAGATCCAACTGAAAGCTTTTCCACATTCATTGCACTCATAGGGATTTTCTCCAGTGTGTATTCGTTGATGCTGGATTATAGTTGAACGGTCACTGAAAGCTTTCCCACATTCACTACATTTGTAAGGTTTTTCTTGAGTATGAGTTCGCTGATGTTGACTAAGGTTAGTGCTCCGGCTAAAGGCTTTTCCACATTCACTGCATTCATAAGGTTTCTCTCCAGTGTGGATTCTCTGATGTAGACTAAGGTGTGTGCTCCGACTAAAGGCTTTCCCACATTCACTGCATTCATAAGGTTTCTCTCCAGTGTGGATTCTCTGATGTAGACTAAGGTGTGTGCTCCGACTAAAGGCTTTCCCACATTCACTGCATTCATAAGGTTTCTCTCCAGTGTGAGTTCTTTGATGTTCAATAAGGTGTGTACTTCGGCTAAAAGTTTTCCCACATTCATTGCATTCAAAAGGCTTTTCCCCATGGTGAATTCTACTGTGTACAATAGACTGGTAACTAAAGGCTTTTCTACATCCACTGCTTTTATAAGGTTTCTTTTGTGATAAGAGTTTCTGATGTTTAATTAAGTCTAATTTATCTTTGGAGTTTTTCCTAGATATGTGGGATCTATCTCCCTTTGAAATTTTTTGTTGTGTATCAAGGTTTGAACTCAGACTAAATTCACTGGATTCAGGGCTTCTCCTTCCAGTGGAAATTTCCTTGAAGGTCATTGACACTTTTTTTATCTCTGTTTTCTCAAAAGAGGATTTTTTCCATACAGGACTTTGTGTATGTCTTGATAACTGGCCTTCACTCTTATAGGCTTCTTCATTCATATTTCCTCTGAGATTTTCTATTGCTGGGCCTGAAAACTCTAGTTCTTCAGAAATAGCTTGATGGGAGTTGATGCTTTGGTTTCACTTCAATTCTCCCTATCTGAAAGACATTTAAAGTGCAAAAGTCACCTGTGTCCAGTGTAGAAAACAAGGGAAGCAAACTAGCAGGAAAAAAGATAATTACTTTGAAATTCATGCACGCTAACAACTTCTATCTGGGGAGAAAATTAAGAGAGACAGTGGAAGAGACATGAACAACTCTAGAAGAGATAAAATGCAGAGTTTTTGCAGTGGGTGATTACAAAGATATCATGGAATATGGGAAGAATGATTGGGTAATATGCTAAGCCCCCAAATGGAAATAAGCAAATATACCAGGTGCTCTCGATGGCACATAACAACAACAACAACAACAAGCAGAGAGTAGAGATTAAATGGTAAAATAAGCAAGTAGTTATTTTATCTGATTGGTCACAAGAAATGAGAGAAAGAAAAGGGATTAGAAAAGTAAAGACTCTCAAGTGTAGAAAAGATGACTGCTAACAAACAAAAAAGAAAAGATGTCTCTATCAAGCTTGAATGCAACCATTTTATGTCTGAGAGAGGACAAAATTTCACAAACACTAATTTTAACACTGGGACCCTCATCTACCTTTCAACCCTTCTTTTGCTAATTTACTTATTATTCTAAACAAATCTACAATCAAACCAGTAGAGGTTTAATAGAACTTAGAGCTCATCTAGGCCAATTCTCACACTCGACAGATAGGGAACCAGTTGAGTAACTTGCCCAGATCACCCAGCTAATTTTAAGAGCTGAGAGTAGAACAAGTCTCATAAATATCAATTTGGTGGTGTTTTTATTACATGACTCACCTAGACAGGTGTTTTTGGGTCCTCTCCTATTCAGCTCCCAGAAGATCCAGTATCCACAGTTCTTCTGCCTCCAATTGGATGATCATGTCCAATTCACGTGCGGTGATTCCTACTGATTGGAAATGATTTAACACAAGGCTATTGATGCTGGAGACACAGAGCTATTCAGAGCTCAGTCTCAATGCTTTCATATATATGACAGGGGCTGTGGCAGAAGGGACTTAAGCAAATTGGTCTGAAAGGGCTGAAACTAGATTCCAAAAGAAAGATAGGTACACCTCTCCCCCCAAACCACCTATAGAACTTATTACTCTAAATATCTGGGCCTTACCTCAGACCTAGTACATTGGATGGGCCCAAAGAATTTGTGTTGTAAACAGATTGTGTGATTTGACAAGTTAAATGGTCCAAAAACAGCCTTAAAAACTCACTCTGGGTTGCCTGGACAATGTGTAAGCTAGGGCCAGCCTCATCACCAACATTCTTGTCCCAGAAGAATGGTCTAAACACAAACTCAGCTTCCCATAGAACAGGTAGATTCCTCCCCTGCCAGACAGGCCAAAACTTCCCAAGGACATCAGGATTCTTAGATACTAGACACATATGACAGACACAGAAACTCTATTGCGTAAAGTTTCTACCTAAAAAAAAAATATAAGAACCTTACTGAAATTTGCAGGTGAAGTCTCTGGAAAACGCTCTTTTTTGGGTCTGCCTGTTCTAAGCATTTTATGAATATTAATTTACTTATTACCCACAGCAAGGCGCTCTGGTGGTGTACTGGTTAACATATTTGGCTGCTAACCAGAAGGTCAGTGGTTCAAACCCACCAGCCTGCTCTGTGGAAGGAAGACGGGGTGATCTACTTCTATAAAGATTTACAGCCTTGGAAACCCAGTGTGGGTTGCTATGAGTCAGAATTGACTAATGGCAGTGAGTTTGGTTTTTTCGGTTTTATTCCCCACAGCAACTCGGTAAGAGAGGTACTACTATTATTCCTGTAACACAAATGAAGAATTTGAGGTCCAGAGAGGTTAAGTAATTTGGCCTAAGGCAATGTGACAAATCCTGGACTCAAACTCACTACATTACACAGAATTGACTGCCTCACAACAGTCACATTGTATCATACTGTCCTTTCCTGTGGCCTCTAAATGGCCAAGAAACTAAAACTCTAGCAATCCTAGCAGGTAGTCCCTGCCAAGCTGCAGTAAGCACCAGTTGCCCAACGCCTTATCTACATAACCTAAGGATTAAATTCTCCACACTCCACTGAAGTACCACCTCAGTGCAAATGGCTTCCTAGTACAATTCAGTGAACCATCAGATAGAGGCCCCATGATAAAAACATCAATCTGAAAATCTGGATTTTGGTCATAGTTCTGTTGGTAGCTACATGGAAACCTGGGAAAAACAACCAATCTGGGTTTTATGCCTCATCTGTCAAATGAGGATACTGGACTTGATTGTTTAGTCCAAAGTTATTGGATTCCTGTCAGTTTAATTTAAGATCCTAAACTGTGAGACACATACTCATTTGTCTAGACTAAGGGGTAAGACTAGAATGAACCTACTATTTTTCAAATCTCCAGAGACATACTGAATCTCCATGTTTCAAATGAAACCATTCAAGAAAGAGATTAATAAGGCTGTTTTCTTCAATCACCTAATGATGACATAGAGTGAGGAAGAGTTGAAGGAGACACTAAGAGCAGTCCACAGGCAAATAAGGAATAGTTCCACACTTGCAAAAATTTGGCACACTCGTCATCAAAGAAGGGAAGTTCTAGCAAAAGATAAATGAATGTGTCTCTGCTTGTCAAGATAACAAACTTTCAGAAAAAAAAGGAAGAACCATAAACTCATGTGGGATATATATCTTATAGGAGGTAGACAGTGACTTTTCCCTCTTCTGCCTCCTCTAGACATTCTTCTTGGCCAAAAGCAGAGCTGGGGAAAGAAAAGACTGTCTTATCCTAAGGCATCCAGAATCACCAGTCTAGTAATATCAAAGTTTTGGCCACTTTTGGCACTGTAAGTATTAAGAGGTAAGATGAATGCCTAAAAGTAGTCCTACCCCCTCCCATATGCAAAGAAAAGGACAATGGACACTTACGTCTGGGTTTAAGATCTTAGTTCTTTGATTATAAAAGGTAAAGGAGATGGTTCTCAGCCAAATCCATCTAAATTCCTTAGGTGATCTAAGGCACATAATTCATCCTATTTGTCAATTTCCTCACATATGGTAAGAGTTCATAGGGAATATGACAGTAGTCCCCTTACTTCCTCCTGAGGGTCAAAACAGAAGGCAGCTGACACTTTTCCACCATCACAGGGCTGTGATCCCTGGACAAATCACTCACTTTTCTGAAAATTTAGTCTGTAGTGCCTAAGGCATTTGCTAACTAGAAGGCTAGTGGTTCAAACCCCCCAGCCACTCTTTGGAAGGAGAATTGGGCAATCTACTTCTGTAGAGATACTGTTTGGGAAACCCAAGGAGGGGTTGCTATGAGTCGAATTGACTTGACAATAGTGAGTTTGGTTTGATTTTTGCAAGAATATTAAGGCGCTCTGGTGCAATAGTGGTTAAAGGCATTTGGCAAAAAGTCAGTAGTTTGAACCCAACAGCTGCTCTGCAGAAGACGAGGCAGTCTGTGTCTGTAAAGGTTTACAGCCTTAGAAAGTCAATGGGGGTCGCTATGAGTTAGAATGGACTCGATGTTTGGTTTGGTTTGCAAAAAGATCAGAACCAGGAAAACTGTATGGAACAGTTCTACTCAGTAACACAGGGGGCAACATGAGTCGGAACTGACTCCATGGCAATGGGTTTTGGGGTTTTGGTAAACAGTGTTACTAGTAGTTTTGTGAACACTACAGGTTAAAAGATGGCACAGCATTTCAAAAAAAGCATATCATACATGACCTAAGGAGTTTATATTATTGCTGAGCTCACCTCAAACTAATTAATTTGAAAATTGTTATGTGTACATTTAAGGACCACCACTTGTCTGGTCAGTTTGTCATAGTGTGGTGGCTTGAATGTTGCTATGCTGGAAGCTATGCCACTTTTATTTCAAATACCAGCAGGGTCAACTCTGTAGACAGGTTTTAGTGGAACTACCAGCCTTAGACAGACTCAGAAGGAAGGCCTGGTGAAATACTTCCAAAAATTAGCCAATAAAAACCCTATTGATCACAACAGAATATTTTCAGATATAGTGGTGGAAGATAAGCCCCCTAGGTTAGATATATGGTGGCCACACAATGGATTTAAGCATACCGATGAACAAAAAGATGGCACAGGACCGGGCAATGTTTAGTTCTATTGTATATGGGGTCACCATGAGTTGGAAAGGTACCCTCAGGCATTTATGAGGCTCCCTTTAGAAGCTGCTGGTCTGGAGTATGGACAGCGGCTTCATTTTTCCTGGCTTTGAAGAATGCACATAAAATGGGGAATGAAGGGCTGATGATGTGACAGAAATCTCAGGGTAAGTCCCCAAATATATTTCAGAGAAGCCAGGAGGCCACTAACTCATGAGGCCAGGGTCATGCCCTTATCCAGATTCCAGCCATGGGGTACACCTACCACGATGTGGAAAGTTTTCTTTCCTTCCTTATATTTTAGTTATTGGCTCATTACTTCCTTAATGCTTTATAGATACTATATCACCTCTCCAATCACAACTCTCTAAGTAAAGTGATCACAGTGCTGTAAGACCAGCAGACCCTATCTTCTCCTGTTGTGACTAACTTTCCAGCCCTAACAGTCCTGGCCACCTCCTGTTACACTAACCATCTGAAATTGTTTTGACTGTGCCACTTCCTCCTATAAGCAATTCCTGGTCCAGGAAGAATTCTGCCTTATTTCCTACCCTCTTCAATCTGAAGAAATGATCTCATTCTGAAGGAACCAGGTTGTACAGATTCTGAAATAGCTCTTCTCCCTGTGCTTTACTTTGTGGCAGAGGGATGGCTGCTTCCTGGACTCTTTGCCAGTGTACAAAGAAATCAGCTGGAGGGCCTTGGCAGCCTCAGTTCAATCCTACACCAGAGATAATCTAGAGTTTCAGCTCTACCAAAAGGTGATCATCAGGCAACGATGCTTACGAAAACTGGTTAAAAAATAACAACAAATACACGCACAAAGATACATAGAATTTGTTAATACATCCCCCAATAAATAACACCTAGAGTATTTAAGTGCCATCTTCCACCCTCACAACCATAAAATAAAAGCTACCACATAAAATAAAGGCTCTGTAACCTCAAGCAAGATACTTTATCTCTGTGCGCCAATTTCTTATCTGTAATTTGGGATAATTATCCTATATGGTTTCGAGGTTAAATGAGTTAAACGCAGGTATAATTTCTTGGGTCAGTGCTCGGCACACGGTAAGCAGCTGGAAACATCCATCCTAATTCGGGGTAGAGAAGCTCTCCCTCGCCTAGCTGGAGGAGAGCGGAACACAGTCCTGATCTTTTTCCTCAGCCAGGGAAACACCACGGGCTGTCACGACAGCAGAGACCGAGGCTGGGTGCTGTCCGGAGACGCTGCGTCGCCTCCCAGCTGGAACTGCAACCCACCCACCCGTTGCCCTCTCACCCGTCTCCTCCGAAGGAACCGAGTGCTTCCGCACCACCACTCCTCAGATCCTCCAGGCCCACACCGGGACCCGGGGCCCGGGCGCGCCACCTCCGGCAATGCGCCAGGACACACCCTAGGCGAGACCCAAGCGGGGAGCGGAACCTGAGTGCGCGGCGCTTGGAGAAGCCGGAAGGATTAAAGGGAAACCCGTTGCTCGGTTTAGCGCTCATCAACACTCCCAGGGTCACAAATACCCTTCCACTCAAGTCCCTGATTATCCCGGGTTTCGTATGCGGGGCCAGTTATTGTCCCCACGACTGCCCAACCTTGATTGCAGTGGCGACGACTCAGGTTTGCAGGGAAGAGTGGATGCGTAAAGTGCAACAGAACTACCGGGGAAGGTCTGCGCCTGCGCCCGAGAGCCTTCGCTTTCCCGGCTGTGCTCGGATTTGCATTCCGGGTGGTATTTGCAAAGTCTTGGTGGCGCAGTGGCTAAGCGCTCGGCTCCCAACTTAAAGATCAACGGTTGGAATTCACCAGCACGGTCTGCGGGAGAAAGATGTGGCAATCTTGCTTCTGTAAAGATTTCCAACCTTGGAAACCCTATGGGACAGTTCTGCTCTCTATCCTACAGGTTCACTGAGTTGAAATCGACACCATGGCAATGGGTTTGCGATTTTTTTTTTTTTTTTTAAGTGTGAAAGACGCTGAAAGATTGGTGCTGGAGGCCTGAGAAAGCCGGTCTGCCAGGTCTTTGAAGACCTTAATATTCTCTGCAAAATATATATAGCCCAGAACAGTGGTTTGTAAAGGTTTTTTTTTTTTTTT
>NW_006922271.1:340393-341946 GCF_000298275.1 Orycteropus afer afer | reverse complement strand
TTTTTTAATTAAAGTAATTGGTTTCATTTTTTAGAGCAGTTTTAGGTTTACAGAAAAATTAAGCAGAAAGTTCAGTTTCCCCATTACCTTTCCACTCTCCCTTTTCCCCCTATAACTAAGATCTTGCGTTAGTGTGGTATATAAATACTTTTAAATAGCCAACACAAATAAATCACCTAGGGAGCTTATTAAAAAACAGATTCCCAGGCTTCACAATCAGTGATTGTGAATCCAGGAACACTGCATTTTCAACAGGCATCATAGATGATTCTGATGCAGGTGGTCCTCAGACCATCAGTGGAGGAAGAGAGCTTCTTTGCACAGTCTAGGTGCTTAAATAAAAAATACAGGAGACATCTCAAACTCCACCTGGAGACATAAAAATGAATAACACCAGGATCCTACTGTAGTAGATTTTTTTTAAAAAAAGACATTTCTATGGATATTTTTAATATAAGGTAGTGTAGTAACAACAAAAGTGGTTCAGTTTACTCTGGGAGTTCAGAGGGGAAAAACCTATGGGATGAGGGACATTGGAGTGGTTTGACTTAAAGGTTTAATAATGCAATGCTAAAGAGAGTTAATGAGCTTGAAGAATGGAAGCATGTGCAAAGATGTTGGACTAGGATATGACAGCTGTGTTCAATAACAGATTGATCCAGTTTTACTGAAGCATGAAGTAACTAACCATAGAGGCGCAGGATCCAAAATATACATCTAGAAGGGACCGTGGATGCTATCTAAAGTAATCATTTCCTTTTACAATTGATGAGATGAAGGGTGGAATGACATACCCAGAAACAGGACTAGTATTAAAATTTGTGTTCTGTAAGGGAGAAGGAATCACCTAGATATAAGGAGCTTAGCAGTAAAAGGAGAATGTCTTAGGCTGGATTCTCTAGAGAAGCAAAACAAATGAAACACGTATATTTTATACATATATATATATGTGTGTGTGTGTGTTTGTGTGTGTGTGTGTGTGTGTGTATAAGCTCTGGTAGCGTAGTGCCTAAGGCACTTGACTGATAACCACAAGGCTGGTGGTTCAAATCTACCAGCCACTCTTCAGAAGGAAAGTTGGGCAATCTACTTCTGTAATGATACTGCCTCAGAAACCCAAGGAGGGGTCGCTATGAGTCGAGTCCAACTCGATGGCACATAACAACAACAACATCAAGTTGATCCCATTGGGTTTCTAAGGCTGTAGATTGTTACAGAAGCAAATGCCCCATGTTCCACAGAGTGGCTGGTGGGTTTGAACCACTGGCCTTTTGGTTATGAGCCAAATGCCTTAACCACTACCACCAGAGCTCCTTACATATTATATATGTGTGTATATATGTGTGTATATATGTGTGTGTGTGTTTGTGTGTATATGTTGTTATTGTTGTTGTTATGTGCTGTTGAATTGTCTCTGACTCATAGCGACCCCTCCTTAGGTTTCTGAGGCAGTATCTCTACAGAAGTAGATTGCCCAACCTTCCTTCTGAGGAGTGGCTGGTGGGTTTGAACCACCAGCCTCCAGTTAGCAGTCAAATGCCTTAGGCACTATG
>NW_006922271.1:339197-339788 GCF_000298275.1 Orycteropus afer afer | reverse complement strand
AACCAATTAACACAGACACAGAAGATAATCTTGGACCCCTGAGCCTTGAAGGGAAGGATATAGAAGTGGACTAAACCCCAACTAGCAGAAGAATTGGCCTGAAAACACCAAAAAAGGAGACATATGGAGCTGCAGTCTGGCAGTGATTGTGACAGTACAGACAGCTTGGAGATTGCTGAGTGGTGGTAGGACCTAAGAATTAACCTAAAAAATCAGCCCTGTTAGCCAGAGACTGCATGGAGGACTGCTCTGGTGGTTGGGGAATAAAAGCGGAAACAGAGAAGAGGATGGCGAGCTGAGCTGTGGAGTTTTGCCTGTCTGAAGGGTGCAGCCATTTGGACTGTTTACAAGGGGCTTGACCATTTGGGATATTTAAAGCAATAGCGTTCTCCCAAATTCCCAGGACTTAAGAATAGGCTCCATTTGCCAGTAACCCCAAGGACATTCCAGACCCGGATGATTGGAAAGATGCGACATTACCCTTGTTACTCTTATACCCCACAACCTCTTAGTGAATGGAGGTATGGCCATCCCTCACTCCTACCCACCTTCTGGGCCCGCAGGAACTCCATCCTAGTCTGTGTGCTCAGA
>NW_006922271.1:332947-335355 GCF_000298275.1 Orycteropus afer afer | reverse complement strand
TAAGCACCTGAGAGAGAGTGGGCACCTCCCAGAACTTTGGTTTGTGCCACTCACAACAGAAATACTCCAGGTGGACACCTTCAGCAATCAGGAGCTCCTCAGTTGCTCATAGAAAATCCCACCTTGGAGTTTACAAAGACTTATGGGTAGAAAAGCCACACTAAGTAATTTACTACACCACAGCAGAGCATGGCAGGCTGCTGAGCAATGACACAGCTACATGCAGGGTCCAAGCGAGCCATAGGCTAGAGACCATTCTCAAAGCTTCTCCTTATATGTAGGAAGCAGACCACATCCCAAAGGCAGCTACTCAGCTGCTTGTGGTAAATCCCATCATGGAGCTGATTGCCAGTCTCCTCATAGGGATTATTTACCACCAGCTGCCCAGCCACTCAACCAGGCCCAGCCAAGTTGACACACAAACATAACCACCACATTCACCAACTTGACCTTATAGACATCTACAGAGCACTTCACCAACAATAGCACAATATACATTCTTTTCCAGTGCACATGGAACATTTTCCATGATAGACCATATGTTAGACCATAAAGCAAGCCTTAATCAATTTAACAACATTGAAATACTGCAAAGCATCTTCTCAGATCATAATGCTATCAAATTAGAAATCAACAATAGGAAGATCAGTGGAAGAAGTCTAAACACATGGAAACTGCACATTATATATGATCTCATCAAGGGGGATGACTACATCATTCCATAACTGCCAAACCACTGAGAATCATGGCCCAAGTTGACACACAACCTTAACTGTCATTGTAACTGACTGGAAGAAAGGGACAAGGAATGGTTTTATTTTATTTTAAAGGCAATAGAAATGCTGTGTATGATACTTAAATTCTGCTATTCTATGTGACCTCTTGGAGTTTTTATTTGTGTTTAAAAATTTGGGCTGCCTAGACATTTGAGATCATTTGAAAGAAATCTCTGAATCATAAAATGGGACTTCTATAAATCTTTGTCATAATTTAACATTTGTCCTATTTATCTGTTCTTTCACAGGAATTTCTTTTTTTAAAATTAAACTTAATATAACGGTCTTCAGTCAACTATGAGGAATGATAACACAAATCTGATTATACTGCCTATTGAAGATAAATATGCCTGAGGATCAATTCTGCTAGTCATTGGGAAATTTGCAGAAGACTGGAAAATAGGAGGTATAATGTCACTGAGACAGACTAATGTGTAGGTATGTGGGGTTTTTTTTTTGTCTTTTTTTTTTTTAAATACATGAATGTAATAAAAAATATGAATCCATTATTTTAAACTTTATGGACTATAATATTTAAAACTTTTTTTAAATGGTGTAATTATATATACATACATGAAGCTCAATAAAGGACATTTTTGCCCACTATTTTTCATTCCGTTTCAGAATTACTGAAAATAATTTTCTCGTGTAGAGGAGAAAAGTTAAAATAATCCGCTCTGAATGTCAAATATGCTTGGTTAAAGTACCCAGGTTATCTTCCTACCTAATGTCAATGGAACTTGAGACGATTCGGTCTATTGCAGTTGTTATCCTATGCGAGAAAAGGCCAAAGCGCGGGAAAATAAGCCAAGATTCGCCACTAGGAGAAAAGAAGGTGTCCCCGACGTTTCCAACGCGTCCCTCAGTTCCAGGATCCTGGTCACAGAGCTGCCAGATGAGCCAAAAACCAAACCAACTCACTGCCGTGGAATCGATGAGACTCCTAACGACCCCACCTTGGGTTTCCGAGGCGGTAGATTGCCCAATCTTCCTCCTTGGAGCAGCTGGTGGGTTTGAACAGCCAGGCATCTGTTTGGCAGTCAAATGCCGCCGGCCCTACGCCACTAGAACTCCTGCTGGGAGAGCAGAGGGACGGAAACAGAAAACTTTTAGAGCGGTCGCCAAGGAGACGCCCCTAACGCTCAGCGTCGCAGCTCTGGCCTCTCGGAAGTGAGGCGCATTATCTTCCCAGCGCTCTGTTGTGTCATTTCTCCTTGTCAGCCGCTGTTTTCGGGCGCCTCAGCCCGCATTAGCTGGAAGAGTAAGTCTAATGGTTGGTCGGAGGCCTGGTTTAAGGAACACCTTTTCCTATGGAAAAATAAGTTTTCTATGGAGAATATCACACGTCTGTCTCGAGGTGGCGGCACTGCAGCGCTCGGATGGGATGGTGGGAATGTCTGGATGAGTCAAGACTCGGGGTGGGAAACGCCTGGCAGCTGTGCGATGTCTCTGGTCCTTTCGCCGATGTTCAGATTGGTTCTGGCCTGGTGTCTCCAGAAATTATTTCCTTATTACTTGCCTGCCTTTTTCCTTCTCTTTCATCTGTTTTCCTAAAGTGTGGGATCAAGTGTCAGCTTCGGTCAGGATTTTAGCACCGAAAGATGGACTGTGTGTCGTGACGTATTCGGGGAA
>NW_006922271.1:318928-324740 GCF_000298275.1 Orycteropus afer afer | reverse complement strand
TACAACCTTGTAATCTCATTTTACTTTGGATATGTCCATAGCTGTGGTTTCTGGGTTATGTTATCTTGTGTATTAATGGTCTGTTGTTATTTGCTATTTCACTTTACCATTTGAGAGGGAGGCCCATCAGGGGACCAATGTCTCTCTGCCGCTGACCTACCATCAAGGTCTACATTTAAAAAATTTAAAACAAATAGAGCCAAGGACAAGTGCATATGTGGTGAATATTTTACTTGTCTCGTAAATATCTCCCCCTCTTTTAGTTTTTTAAGCATGGTTTTTAAGGTAGAATGACATCGTTCAATTATGGCTTGGCCTTGAGAGTTATAAGGGATTCCTGTAAAATGAGAAATGTTAAAAATGCCGCAAAAAGTGGCAAAAGCTGAAGAAGTGTATGCAGTTCCATTATCAGTTTTCAATTTTTTTGGTTTACCTACTAAGGAAAAGGCAGTGAGTAAATGATCTTGAACATTTTTAAATGCCTCTCCCGAATGAGCAGTAGCTATAATGAAACCAGAATATGTATCAACTGAGACATGTACATATTTTAATCTGCCAAAAGAAGAATAAATAGTCACATCCATTTGCCATAAATCATTAGGTAATAATCCTTGAGGGTTAATTCCCATTATAGGGATAGGATGATGAATAGGGCAAGTGGAACAGTTTTTAACAATTTGCCTGGCCTGCTCCCTTGTAAGCTTAAATTGCTTTCATAAGGCTAAAGCATTTTGATGAAAATATTCATGACTTCGTTGTGCTGCTTGCACAGGATCTACAAAATAAATATGTGTAAGATTATCAGCCTCAGCATTTCCTTGTACCAAAGGGCCTGGAAGATTGGTATGAGCTCGAATATGCTCAATAAAAATAGGATGTTGACGAGTATCTAACAAGTTTTGTATTTCCTTGAATAAATGAAAAAGTTCCTCATCTGAAGTGATTATGTAAGCTTGTGGTAACATTCGCACTGCTGAGACAGTATAATTACTGTCTGAATAAATATTTAATGGATAAGGATATTGTTGTAATGCTAATGAGACTGCTTTCAGTTCTGCTCTTTGTACAGAGGTGGTTTCATATTTATATACCATGGTGGCTTTATGCTGCTGACTAGAGAACACAATAGCAATAGTTCCCGTTTTACTAGCATCAAGGAATACTGTAGGTCCTTCCAACGGGTTAGAACTTACCTTAGCAACTTCACAAACAGGTACTTTATTAAAAAATTGTAAAAGTTTGTCAGAAGGTAAATGATGTTTGATTTGTCCTGAATAGGAGGCTAAAGCTAGTTGCCAATTTAAGGAATGTTGCAGCAGCTGTGAGGCCTGTTCAGCTGTTAGCATAGGACAGACAATATAATCAGGCTCATTTCCTTTTAATTGGATTATCCGTTCTCTTCCTTTTAATATTAATTTAGCCAGCATATCTGTCAAAGAATTGATCACATGTAATGAATGCAATGCTAAGTGAATCCATTCAATGGGGCCATCAGTTTTCCATATAACCCCAAGCAGCAGATTAGAAGGTAATAATAAAATTAAATATATGAGTTGGGCATAATCAATTCTATTAACTTGTGCAGCTGCCAACACTTGATTGACCAATTCTAAAGCCCTCTGGGCAGCAGGGGTTATTTCCCAAGGAGAATTAGGTTCAGGAAGTCCTTTAAGGATATCAAATAATGGGGAAAGTTGTTCTGCCGTAAGGGACAACAATGGGCGTATCCAGTTTATATCTCCTAATAGCTTTTGGAAATCATTCAAAGTTTTTAAAGGACTGGTACGGATTTGAATTTTTGGGGGCCTTATAGTGCGACCCTGAATAATGAATCCCAAATATTCAAATGGTTGCATTTGTTGTATCTTCTCAGGGGCTACCACAAGAGAAAAACTCTCAAGCCTCTGTAATAACACCTGAAAGGAAACTTGCAGCAACTCTGCATCCGGTGCTGCTAATAAAATATCATCCATGTAATGAATACAATAAACTTGTGGGAATTCTTTTCAAAATGGCTGTAATGCTCGATGTACAAATTCTTGACAAAGGGTGGGGCTATTGGCCATACCTTGGGGTAGAACTCTCCATTGATATCTGGCAAAAGGCTCCTGTAAATTTACAGAAGGCACTGAAAAGGCAAATTTTTCACCATCTTGAGAAGCAAGAGGAATGGTAAAAAAACAATCTTTAAGATCTAAAACTAATAATTGATAATCAACTGGTATAGCAGTGGGAGAAGGGAGGCCAGGTTGTAAGGCTCCCGTAGGTTTCATGACTTTATTAACTGCTCGCAAATCTTGAAGTAGGCGCCACTTGCCAGATTTCTTCCTTATAACAAATATGGGAGTATTCCAAGGACTATTAGAAGGTACAATGTGACCTAGAGCTAATTGTTTGGCCACCAAAGTCTTAGCTGCCTCCAACTTTTCTTGAGTTAAGGGCCACTGATCAACCCACACCAGAGAAGAACTAAGCCACTCCAGAGGCATGGCATGGTGCTGTGTCAATGGCCCAAGGAAAAACCCAGCCCTGCTCTATCCTTCTTTGGGGCCACTAATAAGGGGGATGGATTACCCTCAAGGTTTTTTCCAAGTCCTTTCCCAGCAACATACCCCATAGTGGTCATCATGTTCATAACTACGGTGGGTTGCTGAGACCTGGAAATGGGTGACGTTTGCAATGTCAGACCCATATCAGTAAGAATGTCACGACCCCACAAGTTAATTTCAATATCTAATATGAATGGTTGGAAAGTTTCGGATAAACCGTCATCAGTAGTCCACACTAAATGATTAGAACTGATACGGGGAGTCTCGGCCTGCCCTACTCCTTTTATGGGTATTTGAGTATCCTGTAAAGGCCAATTAGTAGGCCATTGTGCCTGTGACATGACTGAAACATCTGCTCCAGTGTCAATTAATCCTGAAAAATACTTTCCCATAATATTGAGTTGTAACATTGGTTTATCCAATGACATAATTTTCATCCAAAAGGTATCTGTTGATCCAAAACCAGAATCTCCTCGTTGAGGTTTAATTGACATGTTCTTAGTCTCATAACGAGGAATCAATATTAACTGGGCAATAGGCACTTTTGGCTGTAGGGAAATAGTTCCTTCTTTTAAACTTACCATGATTTTAATTTCTCCTGTGTAGTCCTCATCAATTACTCCAGGATGGACAAGTAGTCCCTTGAAAGTCCAGCTAGAACAACTTAAGATTAATCCAAAAGTCCCCTTAGGTAAAGGCCCCCACACCCCTGTATGGACTAATTTTGGTGGGTATCCTCCATCTAGGAATATAGACCGTATAAGAGCTAAATCTAATCCTGCACTGGAGGGGGTACCTCAGAGTAAGGAGCTGATTCCTGGCAAGTCAGCTGTGTTGGATTTGGGGAGACCCCCGGGTACAGCTGCTGGAGTGCTGCTATTGTTTGGTGGGGCTGCAGCAAGCCCCGCTTCCGGTTTCCCGGGAGAGGATTCCCAAAACGATCAGTTTTACTTTTACATTCATTAGCCCAATGGAATCCTTTATGACATTTAGGACATACTCCGGGAGTTCTCTTAACATCAATTTTTGGTACATTTTGAGGACACTGTCCTTTAAAATGTCCTGCTTTGCCACATTGAAAACAAACACCTTGTTTATTCTTTTGTTTTTTATTGTTCAACATTTGTTGATGCATTTCATTAAGGGAAACTCCCTTTAAAGCAGCTGCAAGAGTTACTCCTTGAATATAGGAAGGACTGATTTCAGCACATAATCTTATATAATCTTCTAAAGTTCCTGTTTTCTTCCAGGGCCTTATTGCAGCCTGACAAGCTGCGTTAGCATTTTCAAAAGTTAATTGTCTGACAATGATAGTTCCTGCTTCCCCATCCACTACTATGCGGCTAACCGCTTTTAAAAGTCTAGCAACAAAGTCCTGATAAGGCTCATCAGGGCCTTGGCGGATCTTTGATAATTCCTCAGTTCTGGCACCTGTCGTAGGTAATCTTTTCCACGCTTTTACAGCACACTCGTTGATTTGAGCGTACTATCAGGATAGTTAATTTGAACTCCTACATCAAAATATTGACCGATTCCTGCTAACATTTCATAAGTGACTGGAATGTTAGTTCTTTGATTGTAAACTGCAAACTCATTACATCTTTCCTTATATTCAGCCTTCCATAACAAGTAATCCCCTCCTGATAAACAGGCTTGAGCTATAACTTTCCAATCACCTGGGCATAATGCCTCCCGACCAAGATTATCTAATAAAGATAAAGTAAATGGAGCTGTGGGTCCATATTGCACAGCTGCAGTCTTAACCTCCTTAAGGACCTTAAAATTTAAGGCTGAATATTGCCTCTGTCCTCCTTGCTGAATAACAGGATAAGCTGAAAAAGAGGAAACATCTTCCCCCATTTGTTGAGCTTTAGTAAGTATAACTTTAAAGGGGAAACCCCTTGTTTTAAATGAGAAGCACTCTGTAATCTCTGCATAACAGGAAACGCTTGTGCTAGCATAGGAGAGGGTGGAGGAGAGGGAGCAGTAGGAACAGTAGAAATAACCACAGATTTAAATTTTCTTGTACAATCATTAGACTCAGAAAACGTCAATCCTTCAGATTTTTCGTCAGAAATCAAAGGATATGCATCAAAATCATTATTCATATATTCTACAGTAGAGGGGTATTCATCCCCTTTAGAGGTCAATATAGGAGGTGGCGGGGGAAACGATTCCCCTGCTAAAGGAGCTGGCGGTTGATCCCCAAGAGGGTCAGGGATCACTTCAAAAGAAGATAATCGTTCTTCTTTTAAATCAACTGATTTAAGAGCTATTAACTCAATTTTATGTAATGGGTCTAACACCTCACAAATTTGTTCCCACAAAGTCATAGTCTTATCTGGCAAGGCAGAGGAACCTCTAATGAATATTTGATTTTTAAACTCCTGACCAACTCTTCTCCAAGCTTCTAAATTCACCGTACCCTCCTCTGGAAACCAAGGGCACAACTCCTGAACTGTGGAAAAAAAGGCTTTCAAAGCAGATTTGGAAACTGAAATGCCCTTATCCTTTAACAAGGCCTGCAAAGCCACGAAAAAATAAGTGCATTCAACAGATTGTTCTTGCCCCATAACTTTTTACTCCCATTGTGCCTCACCTCAGTGAGGTTCTCTTACCTGATTATCTATTTTCAATATGTGTCCTTGCTTCAGGTCCCTGTTCGGGCGCCAAATGTCGCGGCCAGCACGACAATTCAAGAACGGGGGTAAGAGAATGGGTTAAAAGGAAAAGAAAGGCAGTGTGGGGACAGGAGGAACACTCAGAGCCATTGCAAAGCAGTGTCAAATTTTATTATGATTCTTCTCAAGCTTATATACAAACATAATGGGGGAAATATTGCACAATTAGCATGTTACAAATTTAAGCCAACTTCCTTGTTCCCGAGGCACTCAGGCCACCTTTCATCTTGTTCCTGTTTTCATCTTCCTAGTTTGTGCCTAAAACTGATTTGTTCTTAAGATAAATATTTTCCCCATAGATTGGCTTATGTATATCTAGGTTTACTTAAAGGTTATGCTCTACCGCACTTGCCACATCTTACCTACAACACAGGGGAAAACATGGGTGGTGGTGTCCTGAGAGTGGGGCTCAACCTAGTTTCAGGTGCGCATGAAAGCATGACCTATTTTTGGGAGCCTTGCTCTATTAGTCACTCACCACTACATACATCCAGTAGGTATGGCGCTCTCCACAGGTGATTCCTTCAAAAGTTGGATTTAGAAATACCATTTGACCCAGCCATTCCATTACTAGGTATATAC
>NW_006922271.1:307650-317633 GCF_000298275.1 Orycteropus afer afer | reverse complement strand
TGTATGGAGGGATGGACACTGGGAAGAGGTAACTATGGGGAGGAAGTGGGAGGAGAGCTGTTGCATTGTGGTAAACTGTAGTCAGTGACATGAGACAAAGTATACGTGAACTGCTGTATGGAAAGTGAATTTGCTCTGTAAATCTTCACCCAAATCACAATAAAAAGAAAATAGGGTGGTATCACTCATGTCTTTACCTACCCCAAGGATTCTCCCCAAGGAGCCAAAGTAGATGGGGTGAGAGAACCTTTTCCCAAAAGCAAGACAAATGATAAATGAATCTTCCTGGATCCAAATGACCACTCCAATGTAGTCCCAATCCCTTCCTATGAACGTATGTTGATTCCCATTCTCCCTTTCTTTTCTTTGCTGCCTTCAAAGGAAATCTATGAGCTTCCTTCCAAACTTTTCTATATTTTTTCATAAATAATCATTGTTTCGTATCTTATTATATCCAGCACTAGCTGCCAGTTCACATGCCTTTTTCCCTGTGCGTAGAGATGCCAAATCTTCAAGCCTGATGTGATTGCTTATGTACAATAAGGAGAAGAACAATGACTATTAAGAAGAGAATTTCCTACAGATACCTGTTCAGGTGAATGAGGCCAGTGGAAGTCAATGGAAGAAGCAACTCAGTCCTTTGGTAAGGGACAGCCTCTCTGAATAACTTGGGCCACTCCTCATGACCTAGCAAATCACCCCACATGTTAATCTCACAAGTGTTTTTGGATTCTGAGAGAGTAACACTCTTCCTTAAAGCTAATCACTACTCCTGAGTTCAGGATCCCACCTCTGTATGTGTTTTCTTGGGACCTATCTTGCTCCTCAGGCATCCTCAGTGTTTCTTTTTCTATATGCTCTTATTCTTGTGCCTTCAAACATATATTGTATTCCCTTATCTTAAAATTGAATTAAAATTAAAAGTGAATTGTGGTGTTGATGAAGAATACTGAAAATACCACGGACTTCCAGAAGAACAAACAAATCTGTCCTTGGAGAAGTGCAACCAGAATGCTCCTTGGAAGCGAGAATGGCCAGACTTCATCTCATCTCCTTTGGTCTTGTCAGAAGGTGCCATTTCTAAAGAAGGATATCATGCTTGGTAAAGTAGTGGGTCAGCAAAAAAAGGGAAGACCCTTAACAACATGGATTGACACAGTGGCTGCAATGATGAGCTCAAGCATAGCAAGGATTGCGAGGATGGCACAGGACGGGGCAGTGTTTCATGTTCTGTTGCTAAGTGTCCTTTGGGCAGGAAGATTTCTGGCAGAGTGCATTGCCTTCAGCATTAATTGGCAGAAGCAGAGAGACCAAGGAAACAGGAGGCAGAGCTGCCTCAGCCTCAAAGGGTAGGACCAGTTGCTATGCGTTGTAGCAGACTCAACAGCACCTAACAACAACTTATCTTAAAATTGCCACTTCTAGCTACTCTTCAACTTTCTTCTCTTTTCTTCCCTTAACAAATTTCAGGCTTTTGTGATAATATACATCTCCTGCCTCACTTCCATTCATTTTCTTCCTCCTGCAATTTGCCCTTCATTCATTCTGCCGAAACTTATGTCCAGGAAGGTCTCTGCTCACTTTTTTATTTCTATTCCTTGTCATTTTATTCACTTATTCCTTTTTATCCGTATTCCTCATTCCTATTTTCCTTACCCTCCAAAGACAATATTATGTTTTTAAGTTCATCTTTGTCATTGTATGTACCAGCATTTGGATCTTTTTTATTGTGTAATAATATGTATTTTTTATATGTGTTATAAAATGTGTATGATTGTTTTATTCACATGTATTTTTCATTTACTTAAATATTTTACAAAGCACATTCTGTTTTTTAATTTCTTCGCTTAATATTGTGCCTCTGGAGGTTGTTCTGAGTATATCTAATCTGTTGCTTTCTAATTGCTTTGAACCCATCCCATTTTCCCAATGATGGACATTTACATTGCCTCCAACTCCCACCAAAATCACACTGTGATAAAATTACCATACATTTCTCTGTTGACCTGTGGGAGAATTTCTTTATCATGTACACCCACAACCTGCTCACATTCATTATACGCAGATTCATGACCTCCTTTTCCTCTGTTATTTTTGACACAGTGGACCAACTCTGTTTAGCTTTCTCCACTTCCCCTGAGATGATTTCACTATTCTTTTGAATATTATGTCTCAGATAGTGTGTCTGTATTTTTTTTTTTTTTCATGCATCTGTTTTTCTGTGCCAGTGGTTTTCAACCAAGAATGGTACTATCCTCTTAGGGGGCACTTAGAGGCATTTGGGAACGTGTAGCAATGTTGTGGGGGTGGAGGTACTACTACAATTTAGTGGGGAGTTCCTGTTGTTGTTAGGTGCTGTAGAGTCATCTTCGACTCACAGAGACTCTATATACAGCAGAATGAAACAGTGCCTGGTCCTGTGCCACCCTCATGATCCTTGCTATACCTGAGCCCATCTTTGCAGCCACTATGTCAATTCATCTTGTTGAGGGCCTTCCCCTTTTTTGTTGACCCTCCATTTTACCAAGCATCATATCCTTCTCCAGGGAATGGTACCCTCTGACAACAAGACCAAAGTAGGTAAGACAAAGTCTGGCCATTCTTGCTTCCAAGGAGCATTCCTGCTGCACTTCCTCCAGGACAGATTTGTTAGTTCTTCTGGCAGTCAATGGTACTTTCAGTATTCTTCGCCAATACCACAACTCAAAAGCATCAACTCTCTTTGGTCTTCCTTATTCTTATCCAGCTCTCACATGTATATAAGGTGATTGAAAATACCATTGGTTGGGTTAGGCATCGAGACAGATAAATTGGGGGCTTTTTATTGTGGTCCTGGTCTAAGTGGTCAGTAGGAGTAGCAGACACCATGCAGTTCTTCTGGTCTTAGTTTAGAGGAGGCTGTGGTGATATGGGCCATCAGTCCTTTGGACTAATTGCTTCCTTGAATCTTCATTCCCTTTGGTATAGGCAAAAGAGACCAATAGTTACTTCTTAGATGGCCACTTGAAAACTTTTAGACCCCAAATGCTACTCACCAGACTTGTATATAGAACATTATATTTATGAACTGTGTATTGCCAATTGACCTACATGTCTCCTAAGATCTTTACTTTTTTGTCTCTCAGGCTGAGCACTTTGGAATCATCTTTGGGTCCTTACTATCTTATTCCCTTATTAAGGTAGCTGCCATGTCATGTTAAAGTATGTTAGATTAATCCCTAATTTCCAAGACATGTTCATTGATTCATTTGTTTAAAAAGTATTTTTGAGTGTCTATGGAGCTCTGGTGCCTTAGTAGATAAGGCACTTGACTGCTAACTGGAAGGTCAGTGGTTCAAACTCACCAGCTGCTCCATGGAAGGAAGACTGGATAATCTACTTCTAAAAAGATTTATACCCTCGGAAACCCAATGGGGATCACTATGAGTTGGAAATGACTCAATAGTAATGAATTTGGTTTTTGGGTTTTTTTGGAATGTATCACTTTTCTAAGTGCTGTGGATACACTGGTGAACAAATCAGACTAAAATCCTTGCCCTTGTGGAGAGTCTTTAGAGTGGTGCAAGTCACTTAACAAAGATGTCAACTACATAGTATGTTAGATTTTGATAAGTAGTATGGGGGGAAAAAAGCAGTAAACAGGAATAGGGAAAGCCAGGGTGGAGGAGTGTTGCAATTTTAAATACAGTGGTTGGGGAATGCTGTACTGAGAAGGTGATATTTAAACAAAGATATAAAGGAAGTGAGGTATAGAGATAATTGAGGTGAAGAAGAAACCAAACAGAATAGTGTGCCTGGTGTGTTGAAGGAGCATCAAGGAGACCAGTATTCCTGGAGTGCAGTAATCAAAAGAAAAATATGTAGAAATTGATGTCATTTGAGTAGTGCAGCTCAAGATCATTAGGGCCTTGTAGGCTATTGTAAAGATCTTGGCTTCTACTTTGAGTAAGGTAGGAGATACTTCACGGTTTTGAGCAGAGCAGTGACATAACCTGATTTGCCTTCTGGGGTAGTTAAGGTTATGGGTCAACTTGGCTGGGTCTGGTTTTGAGTGGCTGGGCAACTAGCTGTAGTTATTCCCCATGACAAGACTGACAATCAGCTCCATGGTGGAATCTACTGGAACAGCTGAATAGCTGCCTTAGAGATGTGGTCTGTTTCCAATATATAAGTAGCAGCTTTGAGGAAGGTCTCGTTTTTTGGTACAGTTGGACCCTGTGTGTAGCCAAGTCTTCATTTAGCAGCCTGCCATATTTCCTGCTGATCTTGGGGCTGTCTCAGGACTTGAACTAGTGGCCTGCCATGTTGTTGGTAATATTGAAACTGCCATTTTATTTGTCAACTTTGGGCTTCTCAGCATCAGCAGCCAGCAGTTGCCTGAGTGAAGAGATACCTTCAGCTCCAGTGGGCGGGAGCAAGAGGCAGAACTGAAGGACAAGGTTCAGGGGCTTTCACCCAACCCTAGAGCTTGGCACTTTGAACTCGGACTTCTAGCCTCCAAAACTGTAAGAGAATAAACTCCTGTTTGTTAAAGCCAACCATTTGTGCTATTTTCTGTTAAGCCAGCACTAGGTAACCAAAACACCTTCTAACCAAACCACTTTGCCTGCTGTGCTGAAACTGTAGGGAACACATTGGGAGCAGTGGATGGTTGCAGTGAGGAGAGACTGCCAGCCAGGAGAGCAGCCAGGAGACTTACATAATTCATGTACAAAGGCTTGGATCTTAATCTCAGATTGTTTCCCACAATTATCATACATCTGCATGTTTCAAAGGGTTAAGAGATTTGTGGGAAGAGGACTATCCCTCACCTCCCCGAAAAGAGAAACTCTGAAAGTTTCTAAAATAATTAACCAAATATCTTGAAAATTTGAGGGCAGTGAGATAAGTCCATTGAGCAGGAACAGATGCAGCACATCTCACTATCCAGACCCCTTACAAGGCTACAGGTACTATGGTGACACTGTTTTGCCCAGGGTAAGGTCTGTAGGTCATGTTGTTAAGTGCCGTCGAATTGTTTCCGACTCATAGCGACCCCATGCACAGCAGAACGAAACACTGCCCGATCCCGCGCCAGCCCCACAATCCCTGCTATACTTGAGCCCATCATCGCAGCCACCGTGTCAATCCATCTCGTTGAAGGTCTCCCCCTCTTTCGTCGACCCTCCACCCTACCAAGCATGACATCCTTCTCCAGGGAATGGTCCCTTCTGACAACATGACCAAAATAGGTGAAACGAAGTCTGGCCATTCTTGCTTCCAAGGAGCATTCTGGCTGCACTTCCTCCAGGATAGATCTGTTAGTTCTTTTAGCAGTCCATGGTACTTTCAGCATTCTTCACCAGCACCACAACTCAAAAGCATCAACTCTTCTTCGGTCTTCCTTATTCATTGTCCAGCTCTCACATGCATACGAGGCGATTGGAAATATCATGGCTTGTGTCAGGCGCACCTTAGTCCTCAAGGAGATATCCTTGCTCCTCAGCACTTGAAACAGTTCCTTTGCAGTTGACTTTCCCAATGCTACACGTCGTCTAATGTCCTGACTGCTGCTTCTGTTGGCATCGATTGTAGAACCAAGCAACGTGAATTCCTTGACAACCTCAATCTTCTCTCCATTTATTGTGATGCTGCTCATTGGTCCAGTTGTGAGGATTTTTGTTTTCTTTATATTGAGACGTAATCCATACAGCAGACTGTATTCTTCAACCTTCATCAGTAGGTGCCTTAAGTCATCCTCACTTTCAGCAAGCAAAGTTGTATCATCTGCATATCTCAGGTTGTTAATTCTTCTTCCTCCAATCCTGATACCACGTTTTTCTTCATATAGTCCAGCTTCTCGGATTATTTGCTCAGCATATAGATTGAATAAGTGTGGAGAAAGGATACAACTCTGACGCACTCCCTTCTTGATTTTAAACCATGTAGTGTCCCCTTGTTCTGTTCGAACAACAGCCTCCTGGTCAAGGTACAGATTCCTCATGAGTACAATCAAGTGCTTGGGAATTCCCATTCTTCTCAATGTTATCCATAATTTGTCATGATCCACACAATCAAATGCCTTTGCATAGTCAATAAAACACAAGTCAACATCTTTCTGGTATTCTTTGCCTTGAGCCAAGATCCATCTGACAACAGCTATGATATCCCTTGTCTGTAGGTCATAGAAGTGTAGTTTCCTGATGTACCATGCAGTTTTAAACTTAGGGCATTCATTTGAGGATCCAGAATACTTGGTGCTTTCATTTAAGGAAACGTTTATTCACATTAGGGTTTCCTGGTAATTGGTATTGAACATACCAGCAGGAGGAGGTCATATTTTCACTCGTGCATAAAAAGCCGAATCAGTGCCCAAGCATCTCTGAATAATTGTTCTGCCTCTAGTTTTCCAGTATACCCCCCCCCCAAGAAAAAAATTACTTCTCTCCAAATCTTTTGATCATTTTATTTTTGCCTAGTGCATCTGGCTAACTTCTCAAGATCCTTTCCACTGAACCACCTCTTTTTTCTCTCACATTTTGAATTCTACCTATAGATTGATGTGTCCCCTCTTCCCACTACTCTTGCTCTTGAATACCTTCTTTCTTTCCTCATATTTCAGAGTTTAAGAGCCTTGTGGACATACTTAATTTCATGATTTCATGTTATCTTCATTAATTTCCCATTACCCAGCATAAAAGACATTTAAAAAATATCTTTCAGCATGTAAAAATAATCTGGAGACCAAGGAGTCTGTTGAAAATCAGGATGTTCCTTAAAAAAACTAAACTTTTCTGCAATGGAAAGACTTGCCAAAGATGATCCTTGGGACTTAAACTTGGGAGAAGATGGGGAATGTGAGGATAGGTTGGAGTGCCAAGGAGAGCAGCAAAGGGTATGGGACCAAATGTTGTTTACTAACGAGAAAATACACAGTAAAGAGAAAGCAAATAGAAAATTTGTGGGAACATTTCTTGTTATACAACAGAAAAGTCCTATAGGAAAGAAACTGCTTAAATGTCATTAACAATTTTAACTTAAGGGAGCTTTGGTGGCATAGTGCCTTAGGCATTTGACAGTCTAACCAAAAGCCTGGAGGTTCAAACCCACCAGCCACTCTAAGGAAGAAAGATTGGGCAATCTACTTCTGTAGAGATACTGCCTCAGAATGTATGTATTAAATGTCATACTACTGAAAATCTTTTCAAGAACTAATCAAACATAAAATATAAAGAAACCATACAAATATAAGGAATATGAGGAAACTTTGAGTTGCTGTTCCTTTCTTAATCATTGTCAAAAGAGTCATCATTCATCATCTCATTCTGGAGTGAAATCTTCTGAATGTAATGGATGGAAAGTTTTCAATGAGAATCTATCCTTTACTCAGCATCAGAAAATCCATAATGGAGTGAAGCACTTTAAATGCAATGACTGTATGAAAACATTTAGCTGGAATTCATGTCTTAATAAACATCAGAGAACCCATACTGGAGAGAAACCCTATGACTGTAATGAGTGTGGGAAGTCCTTTAGCTAGAGCTCATCACTTATTATACACAAGTGAATATACACTGGAGAGAAGCCCTATAAATGTGAAGAATGTGAAAAAGCCTTCAGAGACTGGTCAGCTTTTATTCAGCATCAGTGAATACATACTGGAGAGAAACCTGGTACATGTAATGAGTTTGGAAAAGACTTTCAACATAGATCATCCATGACTCATCATCAGAGAACTCATCATGGAGAAAAGCCCTATAAATGTGTTGATTGTGGGAAGGCCTGTGGAGACCATTCTGCTCTCAGAAATCAGTACAGCACTCACACTGGAGAAAAACCCTACAAGTATAGCGAATGTGGGAGAGCCTTCAGTCAGAGCTCACACCTGACCATGCATCAAAAAAGCTACACTGGTGAGAGGCCTTATGAATATAATGAATGAGAGAAGATCTTTAGCCAGAGTTCAAACCTCACCAAACATCAGGAAACTCACACTGGAAAAAGGCCCTATGAAGGTACCCGGTGTGGGAAAGCCTTCAACCAGAATTCACACCTTATAACATATTAGATAATCTACACTGGAGAGAAGCCTTATGCATGTAATGAATGTGAGAAAGTATTTAGGCAGAGTGCAGGTCCAAGCATCACAAAATTCACATTGGAGAGAGGCCCTATGAATGTCACCAGTGTTAGAAAGCCTTTAGTCAGAGTTCACACCTTACCACACATCAGATAATCCAAAGTGGAAGTCTTATGAATGTAATGAATATGGGAAAGTCTTTAGTCAAAGTACAAGTCTCACACAACATTGCAATAATGCACACTACAGAAAGATCCTATGAATGTAGTCAGTGTGGGAAAACCTTTGGCCAGACTACAACAAACATTTGCTAATTCACACTACTTAGAAATCTGTGAATATGGTGAATGTATGAATGACTTCTGGTCAAGATCAACCTTATCAGAGATCCAAGATTTCATTGGTAACACAAGGGAAGTATCATTAAGATTTGACATTTTATTAAAGGCAGGCAAGTTATGTCATAAGCAAAAGATCCTCAAATAAATTCTGTAGGATACTGGAGGACAGGTATTGTGTGATTCTGAGATACTTTAGTAATTTTTTACCCCTTAGTAGCTTTTTACTAAATCTTTATACAGAGAGTTCATAATAAACACTTGTGTCATTCATTGATATGTTGTTGTTATGTGCCATCGTGTCAGAGCTGACTCATAGCGAACCCTCCATGTTTCTGAGGTGGTGTCACTATGGAAGTAGATTGCTCAACCTTCCTTCCGAGGAGTGCCTAAGTGCCTAAGGCATTTAACTGCTTCCTTCCGAGGATTGCCTAAGGCATTTAACTGCTAACCAGATAGCTGGAGGTTACCAGCTATCTGGTTAGCAGATACCACCAGAGCTCCCATTCATTGATATATTTAAAAAAAAAAAAAATCAGATTTGTTTTCCTCCCATTCTCAGAAAATTTCTGAAGCTTTCTTTTTAAAGTAGGAATGCAACAACTGGAAATGGGCACCCAAATCAAAATTTAACAACATATGTTTAATTGAGCAATGCATCCCAAATTCTCTATCTACAAGTTCTATTCAGAGAAGCCAGGAATCTAGATATCTGTCATACAAGTCTCAAGTGTGACACAGGCAGTACCAGAGGACCACTAGGAGCAAGAGGATGCCTTTTGAATAACTGATCTCTTTAAGACAGGAATTCCACCACCATGATTCTCTTTACTTCTTCATCCTCAACCACAAAAAAAATATTTTTCTAAGGGAAAAAGACACATAGCATCAGAGTGATTTTCAAGATTTATTTCCCAATAATAACTTTCTATAGGATGCAAGCATGTAGTCTCTGAAGCCTATCACCTCTCCTTTGAATGTACCAGTGAACAATCAGGAAAAGATTAGAGAAAGCACAGGTATTGTATCTTGGAGCCTGTCTCTTATTACTTGGCACATGGTTTACAAAGTGAATTAATCCTAATTATTCATGTTAAATGAGACCATGTCATGTTAAGAGATGGGCCTTATGTCCAAAGTTAAGATTATGATAGAGTTTCCTTGAGATACTTACAGCATGAAGCCAGAAATGACCTAACCATGATGGAACTTCAAAACTTGACTTTCTTGTTTTCCCTTAACAGAAACATTCCACCTCCCTCTTTTGATTTTTATTTAGTTTTAGTTGACTGTTAATGTAAGTTTAAATACAGTTTAAAATATACTCTGTATTTTATGGCACTGTAACACTTTAATATAGCTAAACATTGGTAATAGTTATAGCAGCCATATACTGAAGTTATTTTGAAATATTTAGGCCAATATACAGTGATAATAAATGGTAAATACAGATCAAACTTCAATTACAGCCATCCATTCATGGGTTGATGACATTGTGGCTCTTTTGGTACAGCTCTAACAGCTGGCAATTTGGGGCAGGTGAAGTATATAAAAGTCAATGCTATAGAGGCGGGGCAAGATGGCGG
>NW_006922271.1:296496-300226 GCF_000298275.1 Orycteropus afer afer | reverse complement strand
TTGTAAATTTTGGTCAATGACATGAGACAAAGTATATGTGAACTGCTGTATGAAAAGTGAATTTACTCTGTAAATCTTCACCCAAATCCTAAAAAAAAATAAAAAATAAAAAAAGTCAATGCTGGTTTCCTTTCCAAAATCACTTAAGTTTGTTGCAAGTGCCACATTAGTTATAAATAAAATTTACATTTTCACTATAGGATCTATTATCCAAAAATATTTTTCTTTAATAAAGAATTCCTTATTTCATATATTTAATGGGAAATCATGAAAATGTTATACACAGAAATATGCAAAAGAACACAAGAACTTTCTGGGGAGATTTAACTGCTCTATATCATAAATCATTTAAATCTTCCCAGAAAGTTTTAAATGTTTTATATCACAACTCAGGAGCTCTAGTGGAGTAGTGCCTAAGGCATTTGACTACTAACCAAAAGGCTGGTAGTTCAAACCCACCAGCCACTCCTCAGAAGGAAGACTGGGCAATCTACTTCCCTAGAGATACCGCCTCAGAAACCTAAGGAGGGGTAGCTATGAGTCAGGATTGACTCCACAGCAGTGAGTTTGTTTGGTTTTGTTAAAAATGTCACTCAAGGAGCTCCGATGGCACAGTGGTTAAAGAGCTTGGCTGCCAAGCAAGATTGGTGGTTGAAACCCACCACTCTGCTGGAGATGTGGCAGTTTGCTTCCATAAAGATGTACAGACAGAGTAACAATGCTGCATGCAAATTATTCACATTCACTCCATTTACCCTGGAGGTGACACATACCTGGGCCCGCCATGTTTCGTGCAGCGTGCTTTCCCACAGGTTTGCTTAAACCCAGTGGGATCACGTGGTCTTTCTCTAGTCCAGTCCCCGCCCCTGCCCCTGTAGCAGCGCTGACACTGGCATTTCTGGGAAATCTCCAGTGGAGAACGGGCTGCGCAGGCGTAGTTTTGCTGGTATCTGGTAATCTTTTGTCAGTGTGCTGCGTCGAGTGTAAAATTTTCAGATTCTTCTGGGACCAGGCAGGTGAGTCAGGCCTCGCTGGTCATGAGGTCTGAAGCTTTGTGGGAACTGGGCCTCGCGCCTTCGGGAGAAGGCGGCTGGAAGGAGGGAGTATACGGTGGCCCTGGAGAGCGGTTGCGGAGGCTTACCTTGATAGCTACTGAAGTCACAAGTGGCGCGGGGAAACCGAGGTGCCCCCTTCAGGCCACTGGGCGTGGTGCTATGTCTCCATGAGCACCTGAGCCAGTTGAGGACCTCGCAGGATCTGGAGTCCCGTAACCTCAGGGTCGAGGTGGTGGTTGGGCGGAGAAGGAGAAGCCACGAGCGTGGCTGCTGGCGCTAAGTCCTTAGGTGATTTGGGCTTTTGCAGAGGACGATCCGGGAGGCGACAGCAACTGGCCGTGACCCTGCGAACCTTGGTGATATGATAGAAGGCCTAACCCCGTCTCCAGAGGTGCCCTCCCCTGAGAAATAGGTGGGTGCCTGAAAAGGAGTGACGGAGGCAAACTCCTTCAGTCCCACAAATGAGATGAGACGCCCGCTGGCTTGGGACCTAGGAGTGATCAGAACCTCTGGAGGAGACAAGACCAAGGATCACCGAGGAAACAGAACCTGCCTTGGTTCCAAGAACAGAGACAGCGTGATGTCACAACAGCTGGAGAACAGCAAGGAGGAGACGACGTCTCTTCCTGAAGAGAGGTAAGAAATACACCAGGTCGGTGAAGGAGTGACCTGGGTACTGAATTTGAAGGAGAGCTCTCCTTTCTTCACCTTGAGGGGTAAGTAAAGAACATAGGGGAAAACAGCTTTGATATGAGCAGATGTGAAGAAGGCGTCCATGCCTGTGGTAGGGGCTGCAAGAAAAAGGAAGGTTTGGAGCCTGGACAAGACCTCTCTCATTGTGTCACCTCGTGTGTCCCCTTTGACCACACCAGCCTTTTCTCCAGCATGATACAATGGAAATAGCCTGTATTATTTATTTAGTTCTAAAAATATCATACAGTAAAATTAACTTTCTAAAAGGTGGATGTAATCACCACACAATCAGACAGTGTGTCATTACTCCAAAAACTTTCCTTGTGCTATCCCCTTTACAGTCATACCCTTCCCCCACCCATGACCCCTAGCAGCCATTGACTGTTGTCCATCTCTATATAGTTTTGTTTTTTCCAGAATGTCATATAAAGGGGCTCATACAGTATGGAACATTTAAAAATTGACTTCTGTCAGCACAATGCCTTGACATATTTCATGTGTTCATGTTGTGTGTGTATCACTTTTTTTTCTTATTGCTGAGTAACATTTCCTCATATGGATAAACTACTGTTTTTGATTTTTGTCTTTGTTTTGTTATCCATTCACCTATTGAAAGACATTTAGATTGATTCTAGTTTGTGGCAATTATTACTAATACCATCACTGTTCACATAAAGATGTTTGTGTGAACATAAACTTACATTCAACCTCATTTTTAAAGGCAAATGACTCTGAATTTGAAACCTGACTTTGAGACTTATTGCCTCTATGGTGACCTTGGGCAAGTTATTTAACTTTTTGAGTACCATTGTTATGGATTCTGATAAGTGATGACCACTATAATGTTCAGAATTTTGAAGAGTCTTTATTCACCTAGCTTGGCTGCAGGGAACTAAAGTGTTCTCCTCAACTGCAGCAGCCTGCCTTGGCTTCAGGCAAGCTTATAAAGCTTAAAACTGCAGCATGAAGCAAGCAGGTGTTGCAGAAGCGAGAAGCTGCCAAGTTAGATTTTATCATCTTAGTTCTGGGTACTTTCTGAGATCTAAGGGCTCGCTAATGGGACTTTCCAAGATGGAAGGGGGTGAGTGAGTAAGTGGGTCACTCAGAGATGCTACAAGATGGAGTTACATACTTCATTCCCTACTGTTTTTATTTGAGAATCAAATCATTGATTTGTCACCTATTTCCTGGGAGTTAAGGGCTGTATACTAGGTTCTAAGATCCTTGAGTTTGACGGCCCCAATCCTATTTTGTATGAACTTAATAAAGGCATTAAGTATGCAGGGTCCAATGATGAGGCTGATTAGAAGTAATGTTAATGGACCTATTAGGCTGGTGATAAGCGTTGTCACCCATGGAGACCAGTTAAATAAATCTTGGTACCAACCTTTGCTGGAGTTTAGATTATTTTGTCTTTCCTTCACATTTTTTCGTACTAGAGCCAGTGTTTCTTTGACCACTCCGGTTTTTGTTAACATGAAAACAACATTCTTCCCCTAAGTCTGCCTGACTTAGGAATAACAAGTCTAGCCCCCTTTTATTTTGTAGAGCTTCCTCAGCTAGGGACTCAACCTGCTCTGAGAGTTCTGAGATAGAGAACTCCATTCCATTTAAGTCTGTGTTAATGCTTTGGGCTAGTCCCCTCAAACTCTGGTCTTGGGTGATAAGGGCTGAAATTCCTGTGGCTGCAGATCCTGCAATTCCTAACCCTACAAGTAAGGGAATTAATATAGGAACTCGTTTGCATCTAGGATATTCTGGAGCTGTTATTAAAGTTAAGCCTTGGGAGTTCTGGCAAGATGGTGGACTAGGCACAAGGACTGCACAGACGCTCTTCAAGAAAGAAAAGGGAAACCAATTAACACAGACACAGAAGATAATCTTGGACCCCTGAACCTTGAAGGGAAGGATACAGAAGTGGACTAAACCCCAACTAGCAGAAGAATTTGCATGAAAATACCAAAAAAGGAGACACACGGAGC
>NW_006922271.1:231901-292741 GCF_000298275.1 Orycteropus afer afer | reverse complement strand
CTGTTGCATTGTGGTAAACTGTGGTCAATGACATGCAACAAAGTATATGTGAACTGCTGTATGGAAAGTGAATTTGCTCTGTAAATCTTCACCCAAATAAATATAAATAAATTAAAATAAATTAATTAAAATTTAAAAAAATGAAGTAAAGTTAAGCCTTGGTCTCCTTCATAGACATCGATCTGGGGCAACACATATACTAAGGTGCAAAGTACGGGTTTTGTAGAAGCGTTAAATGCATAGGTGGATAGGCAGGTGTCAAGGCCAAATGAGCAAGAGAACCAAGTACCTTGGGGAGCCTGGATATATACAGAGGTTCCATTGTATGTCATAATAATGGTCTGGTTACAATAAGTAATAAACCAGGATTGAGACATAATATAATGAGAAACAAAACAAATCCCAGGTCCCTGTAAGTCCCCTAATGTAAGGTGAATAATATGAGAAGTGCACTCTTCACTAGAAAAAGAAGGCATAGGTTGGGCTCCTAAACTTACGTAAAAAGGGGGCTTGGGATTAAGGCACAGCCAACAATGTTGGGACAGATTGGGGTGGAGGAATTTAGGGCTGTGAAGGTGTTTGTGAGTAGGTCAAATAAAGGGGGGTCTCGGTTTGTTTCTTTGGTAGGTGGGGTTATATTTGGAGAGGCTACCTCTGGACCAGGTGTGAGTGGATTCTTAGGTTCTAGGGGTGGTCTCTGAGGCTGTTGTTTTGCAGATAAAAACTGTTTGCTTCGAGACAACACATCCACCCCTGGTCCAGAGGGTATTCTTGCAAGAAATAGCTCTTACCTGTGGACTGTAAAAAGATTTCCCCTATCCTTTCCAGTTTCATACAGTCACATTTCCCAGGTTATTCCTCCTCTCCATAGCTGGGTTACATTATTAATATGGAGGATGGTAAAGTTTAAAGGATTGCACTGTCCTATTGTACAGGAGTGTGGTGGCTGAAGGCGATGGACTTGTAGGTACTTATCCTTTTGGCTCAAATAATCAGTGATGGTAGAGATAGTCTTGCAGCCCCACCATGGACAGTAGAATGCTCCTGGGTCATTACATTCCCAGGTGCATTGACTGTATGACCCAGGGCAAGTATAAAGCCCTATGCTTTGGAGTTTCTTCTCTGATTTCAGATTCCCACAGCCTGCATTGTTGCTATAGCAGTGTGGAGTATTCAAAGTGCCTGCAGAACTGAATGATGCCCCCCAAAAAAAAACTGGAAACTGCACATAGTTCACCATTTCCTATTCTTGGATAAACTAGGGAACACAAATCTACTTTAAAACTGAAAGTCTTAGGATTGCCATTCTGGGTGACATTGAAGGCTACTTGTCCTGTGGTGCCTTCAATTACTGTCCATTGAAATTGTCTAGGGGACACCTCCCAGCAAGTACCCCTTGACCAGTATGTGTATATACATAAGTATGTCAGGATCGTGAAATGGGGGAATGAGACAGTCTTAGCTTGAGGGGTTGACCAGGGTCCCTGAAGGCATGCCATTCTGTCTCCACCAGAGCTGGTTTCAGATGCGAGTAGTGGATCCAGGGGGTGATACCGTCCACTTTCATGGCAGTAAACATAGTCAGAACTACGGTGTATGGGCCCTTCCACCATGGGGTGAGTCCAGTAGACATGTGGCATTTGGCCAGGACGAGGTCTCCAGGTTGGAACAAGTGAGCAGGCTTGGTAGGGCTGGAAGGAACTGGAACTGTCTCTTTTACCACTCGGTGCACTTGGTGCTGCACGATCTGAAGCGTCTGTAAAAACTTTAGCAAATGCTGGTTATATACTTCAGCATGTTTTAGATCTTGTGCTTTGGGTAACAAAGGGGGGGGCTACCAAACATTATTTCATAAGGGGTAAAACCCCTCTTATATGGGGTACACCTTGCTCGCAGTAGGGCAAAGGGAAGGAGAGAAGGCCAATCAGCCCCCGTTTCTAACATAAGTTTAGATAAGGTTTCCTTTATAGTTCTGTTCATTCTTTCCATCTATCCCGAAGTCTGGGAGCGATAGGCATAATGCAACTTCCACTCTGTCCCCAGAGTTTTTGAGGTTTGTTGTGTCAGGGTGGCAGTAAAGGCAGGTCCATTGTCTGAACCAATAGTTTGGGGTAACCCAAATCTGGGCATAATTTCCTCCAGTAGCTTCTTTGTTACTATCATAGCAGTTTTGTGATGGGTAGGGAATACCTCTACCCACCCTGAAAAAGAATCTACCAATACTAGTAAGTATTTATATCCCCTTGATAGGGGCTTGATCCCTGTGAAGTCCAATTCCCATTGTTCCCTTGCCATTTGCCCTCTGAGCCTAACACTGGTTGCAACTGGAACCAAGTGGTGGGCATTTACTTGGGCACATGCAACACACCTAGAGACTATGCTATCAATTAAGGCATTTAAGTTTGGTACATAAAACTGTTTTCTGATTAATTCTCCTAATTTAGTTTTTCCTAAGTGAGTGGTGTGGTGTAATTGTTGTATTATTGACTTACCCAACACCTCTGGGACCATGATCCTGCCATCTGGGAGAGTCCACCAACCTGTGGCTTCCTCCATGGCTAAATTCTGTTTTGCTCAGGTGACTCCTTCCTCAGAATAATGGGGTACCTTAGGTAACAAAGGCTCTGGCAAGGATATGAGGGTTAATTCAAGTTCAGTAGGTTCTGTGTAGGCTACTCACCTAGCCTCCTCATCTGCCCTTCAGTTTCCTCTGGCTTCCTTAGAATTACCTTTCTGGTGACCGGGACAATGTACAATCACCAGCTTGGCTGGCAACCAGACTGCTTCCAGTGGAGTCAGGATCTCACGCTTACTCTTGACCTCCTTAACCCCTCATGTTAATAGGCCTCTTTCTCGGTAGATTGTGCTGTGTTCATGTGCAGTTGAAAAGCATAACGGCTGTCCATGTATACGGATGCTTTCTTTCCTTTGGCCCATCGGAGAGCCTTTATTAGTGCCACTAGTTTGGCCTTTTGTGCAGAGGTGTTGTGTGCAAGGGGGCTGACCAGACTACGGAGTCTAGAGTGACCACTGCAGCTCCGGCATACCCGATGCCTCTGTCCATAAAGTTGCTCCCATATGTGAACATCTCTACTTCTGCATCAGGAAGGGGAACATCTGTGAGGTCTGGGCTCATCATGTGAATCTCCCCCAGTCCCTCTGTGCAATCATGGTCTACTTCAGCTTCAGGCAGAAGGGTAGCTGGGTTCAAGATGGAGGCCTTCAAGACTGTATTCAGGGCTGGTCCAAAAGAAGGGCTTGGTACTGAGTGATTTGGGCGTTGTTCATCCACCGGTCTGGGGGGCTTCAAAGTAGAGAGTCCACCGAGTGGAGAGCCAGTACAGCTAGTTCTGGCCTAGGGTTAGCTTATCCTCTTCTTTGACCAGGATGGCAGTGGCAGCTACTGCTCTGATACAGGGGGGCCAGACTGCCACCACATGGTCCAGTTTTTTGGTTTTTTTTTTTTTTTTTTTTGCAGATAAGCCCTGTCCCAGGGCCCCACCTTTTGGGTAAGGACTCCTCTCACTACTCCTGACCATTCATGCACAAAGAGAAGAAAGGGTTTAGAGATATTGGGCAAGGCCAAGGCTGGAGCCTGCACCAGGGCCTGTTTTAGGCTTAGAAAGGCCTCTTGTTCAACCTTTGTCCATTCAAAAGTCCCACTTCCCCGTGTGGCTTGATATAGGGGCTTGGCTATTTCTGCAAAGCCCAGTATCCAAAGTCTGCAGTAACCTATGAATTCTCTTACCTGGCGTTTGGTTGAAGGTGTGGCAATGGTGGTGATCACCACAATCCTCGCTCTGGATAATGCCCATTGTCCTCTGTATAGGGTGTATCCTATGTAGATAACCTGTGGCATGCAAACTTGGGCCTTTTTGGCTGAGATCTTATAACCCAATTCTTGCAGAAAGGCCAGGAGGCCTTCAGTAGCCAGTTTACAGGTTGCTCAGTCACTGGCTCTCAACAGGAGGTTGTCTACATACTGAAAAAGAGTACATTGGGTCTATTGGGTTTTAAAGGTGGCTAAGTCCAAATTTAAGGCCTCGTCGAACAAAGTGGAAGAGTTTTTGAGTCCTTGTGGGAGGCGGGTCCAGGAGAGTTGCCCCGCTACTCCAATTTCAGGATCTGTCCACTCATGGACAGGTTGGCTCATGGTTGGCTCATGGGGGCCAAGGGGATACAAAAGAAGGCATCCTTTAAGTCCAGAACAAGGTACCATTGATGACTAGGGGGCAGGAGGCTTAGCAGGGTATATGGATTTGGGATGGTGGGATGTATAGTCTCCACTCGCTTATTCACTTCCCATAAATCCTGAACAAGCCAATAGTCCTTGGTTCCTGCCTTCAGTATTGGTAAGAGTGGCGTGTTCCAAGGGGACTGACACCTAGTCAGAATCCCTGTAGTCAGTTGCCACTTGATATGTGGTGTGATCCCTGACTTGGCCTCCCAAGATATGGGATATTGACTTACCTGTACTGGCAAGGCGCTGGCTTTTAGTTGAACAATGACTGGGGGTTGATGGCTGGCCAGCCCAGGTGGGTTGCTGTCTGCCCACACTCTCGGGAAGGTTTGTTTAAGGTATTCCAGGTACTAATCTGCTAAATTTGGTGGGCAGTCCTCAGTCTGTAATAGATATTCCTCAGAAAGAGGGCAGGTTAAGAGAACAGTGGGTGGTTGGACTGATAGGCAGACTTTCTGATTTTCAAAGGAAATAGTGGCTTTGGAAGCTAAATCTCGACCAAGTAAGGGAAACGGGCAGTCTGGCATAAGGGTGAAGGAATGAGTCACAGTATGGACCCCCAAGTTTATGGTTCTTTGTGTGGTCCACTGGCATTGAGTTGTTTTCCCTGTAGCTCCCTGGACTACAATGGAGTCCATGGATACAGGTCCCAGGGGTGAGGTTAAGATGGAGTGAGTGGCTCCTGTATCTACTAAAAAACTAACAGGTTTGCCCCCAATTTTCATGGTAACCCTAGGCTCGTGGGGGCTCAGGGAAAATGAGCCTGGGCCCCTCTATTCTGATTCTGTTAAGCTCAGGTTAGGGGGTTTCCTTTCTGGTTTTTCCTTTCTCTGTGGACACTCTTTCCTCCAATGTCCTTTCTTTTTGCAGTGGGCACACTGGTTTCTCCCTAGAGGCTTTTGCTTCCTAGCCATAGGTCTAAATTGACTTCTGTGCATCAATCCTCTGGGAGACTTCTCAACATCTCTGAGGGCTACTACCATAACCCTAGCCATCGCTCTCCTCCCTACCTCTCTTGGGGGCTCCCTATTATTGTATACTTTGAGAACTATTTCTAATAGTTCAGATAAATTCTTTCCTTTAAATCTCTCTAACTTCTGTAATTTTCTCTTTATGTCTTGTGCTGATTGAGTTACAAAGGCTAGGTTGATAGCTCACTCATTGGCTGGTGCCTCTGGGTCAATGGGAGTGTAGGTATGGTAAGCTTCTATCAGCCTCTCCAAGAATGCATCAGGGGACTCAGTGTCTTGTTGAATTATAGCAGTTACGTTGGAGAGGTTGGTAGGCTTTTGTGCTGCACTCTTTACACCTGCCAGTAGGAATTGTTGGCAATTTTTCAATGCCTATAAGCCACCAGAAGTATTTGGGTCCCAATTAGGTCTCTCTTGGGGAAATTCTTACTCTATCTTATCTCTATTTTCCTCCACTATTCCCCCCATGGGGCCTATTACTGCCTTGTGAGCCACCTGTCTAATCCAACTCCTTTCTTCTGCCATGAACAAAACAACCAATATTTACTGACAGTCATCCCATGTGGGCTGGTGAGTTTGGAAGACAGACTTTAGTAACCCAATTAATGCCTGTGATTGTTCAGAAAAAGGTGGGTGTTGATTTTTCCAATTATACAGGTCACTAGTTAGACTCTATGGCAAATAACAACAACAACAACAAGTTAGAAAAGGAGTGTAGACTAAAAAAGGGCGATTGCAGGGTCCCCTGAGTTGGGGGATGCCTCTTGTAGTGGGATTAGAACTGACTTCTCCAGGGGTACCCTGCTGCACATGTGGTGAGGGGAAGGAAGAGAGGGCCCAGTGGAATCAGGTGCTGTAGGGATTGCAGCCGGAGGCCATTTGTAGGGTGGGTATGTCAGTCTCCTCTGGGACAGGAAGGGGGGGGATCTGGGTTTCTCCCCTGTTTGACTTAGAGGCTGTTAACATAACTGATAGTTTCATATCCTGGGTATATTTCTTCAACCAAATGCGGGGAGGGGGAGTTTGGACTAAGCTTAACCAAACATCAAGGTAGGAGAACTGGTCTGGGTGGCCCGGCTTTCCAGTTACTACGTTCCATACTGCTTGGGTGATATGGTGGTCATAAGTGCAAATATCAGGCCACCCCACCCTGAAAGTTGGCCACTCCAACTCACACAAAGTCCTGAGGTGCCCAGGACTGAATTTAATACCATAATCCCCTATGTAGACTAATCTAAAATTATCTAACATACATTGGAGAGGGGTTTTTCCTCTACACATGAACTTCCCATATTTTCTACAAGGTGGCAGCAATGTATCTGCAATCTTTTTTTTTTTTTTTAACTGCCCAACACTGTAATTCAGCCAATATAAAACAGCAAAACAAATATCCTAACCCAAGAGTAGTCCTTTGAACGATAGTCCAAGAATTTGGAGCTGTAACCATCAATCACTTTGCTGAACCCATTTTCCCATTCCTCTTGCGAGGATATTCAGAAGCCTCTTAGCTTTAGTGAGTCAGTATAAGCCCCTGACTTGGAAGTCCTGCTGAACTATCAGCAGACCCGCTGGCCTGAGCCATATGAGGTTTGCCACTGGTTAGGAGAGCAGCTCAACACTTGCTCCCAGCTTCCTTATCCCTTAGGGTCTCAGTTAGCCATACACAATCACTCACACATACATCAAAATACACACTGACCCAAAAATCCTAAAATGCCAATTTGTCTATCCTAGAATTTTAATCCTGAATTTGAGAGCAAGATTAGATAACCTAATCTGAAATAAAAGTTCTGTTAAACTGTCCAGTCAGTTGAGACAATCAGACCCAAATCACAAGTCAAAAGGTCAAATAAAAAATTAAAACAAAGAGTCAGAGAAAAAAAAAAAAGGAGAGCAGAATGAAAGAGAAAGAGACTAAAGAAATATTACATAAAAGTGACATACCACACAAATACAATATAAACTTCACATAAACAAAGTTACACCAAACACTTAAACAAATTCCAGTGGAGCTTCAGCTGTGGAGATGTCTTAATTAAGGCTATCAGCCAAAATTTCAACCTCCCGATCAGCTTAAAGCCAGATTACCCTTCTCAAGTGGCATCCCAGTGAGAAGTAGTTGGAGAAGGTATGATCACGTCCTATCCCCTCTCCCAACCAAAGAGACCAGTTCTCACAAGGAGCCTTACAAACTTACCTCCAGAGGGACCAGGTGACTCTGGCCATATTCACTTGTGAAGGCGTCCTCGAGCAGCCGCTCAACCGGGAGTTAGGAGTCTGGGGCCCTGGAACATCTCAGGTGGCGCCTCCCCTAAAGGTCCTTCCTTCCCAGGAGCAGCCAGAGGAGGCACTAGGACACAGTGGTCATCCCGGACGAGCCCCCAAAATGTTACGGGTTCTGATAAATGATGATCACTGTAATGTCCAGAATTTTGAAGAGTCTTTATTCAGCTAGCTGGGCTGCGGGAACTAAAGCATTCTCCTCAACTGCAGCAGCCTCCCTTGGCTTCAAGCAAGCTTATAAAGCTTAAAACCACAGCATGAAGCAAGCAGGTGTTACAGAAGTGAGAACCTGCCAAGTTAGATTTTATCATCTTAGTTCTGGGTACTTTCTGAGATCTAAGGGCTTGCTAACAGGACTTTCCGAGATGGCAGGGGATGAGTGAGTAAGTGGATCACTCAGAGATGCTACAAGATGGAGTTACATACTTCACCATGATCAGAGATTATGGTGAAGTAACAACCAAATGTATGTCAGTGGTTCTCAATTCTGTCACACCCAACAGGCTCTTTTTATAACAAATATTTTGCAATGCCCATTTCTATCCTGAAATGAAATTCATTAAATTGATAATGAAACTAATCTGCATACATAATTATTTCGAAGCTGTATAATGCCCTAAGCCATTATGAAGGAGCAATAAAAGGGAAAAGCATGTTTCGATATGTAAATACTTGAGCATAATAGCAGTGAATAGAAAATGAAGAAGTCCAGCACTTGCATTTATTGATAATGAGTAAGTTTGAATTTAATTGAAGTAGACAGTATTAAAGGAGTTGTGGTGACTGCTAACCAAGAGTCTGGTGGTTCAAACCCACTAGCCACTCCTCGGAAGGAAGACTGGGCAATCTACTGCTGTAGACTGATTCGATGGCAGTGAGTTTGGGTTTTTGTTTTGTTTTGTTTTGTTTTGGTGGTGTAGTAAGGAGCTCTAGTGGTATAAAAGTTGGCAGTTCAGACCCACCAGCCACTCTGTGGAAGAAAGATGAGGCAGTCTGTTTCCATAAAGATTTATAGCCCTGGAAACTCAATAAGGGTCATTCAATAGGGGTCACTATGAGTTGGAATCAACTCAATGGCAGTGAGTTGGTGACTGGTTGGAAGACAGTATTTAATTACATATTATTAATACTTTTTTTCATGATATATGACATTTTGAAATAAGGAGCAAATATGGATACTTATGTGTATATACACATACTATGTGTATATACACATAGTATGTGTGTGTACAATTAAAATCACAGTGCACCAACTGCAAATTTGTTATTGTTGTTATGTGCCATCAAGTCGGTCCCAACTCATAGCGACCCCTCCTTGGATTTCTGAGGTGGTATCACTACAGAAGTAGATTGCCCAACCTTCCTTCTGAGGAGTGGCTGGTGGGTTTGAACCACCAGCCTTCTGGTTAGCAGTCAAGTGCCTTAGGCACTATGCTACCAGAGCTCCTAACTGCAAATTTAGGCTGATAAAATGACCAAATTTTAGTAAAATTCAGAATGGAGTATCCTGATTTAGACCATAGTTGCCTTTGTAAAAAAAAAAAAAAAAATTACATTAACGCTGGAGGTGGGGAACTGTGTCTGTGTACAAAACCAATTAGGTTCTAAACTCTGATAATTATCAACAGGCTTTTAACCCATGTGAATGTTCTACTATACATTTGAAAATTATGTAGTACTGTTCCGTGCTAAAAGGCATCTAACATCTCTGACTCTCGTACATTAAATGCCAGTAGCAACTCTTTCTCTTAGCCATTGTGAGGACCAGTTTCTGCTCCCATTGAGATCCTCTAGCTTATGTGAACTGTTCCATGCATTTACTGGCATGTAGCAGCTGCAAACAACAGTCTGAACCTCCAAGAGGAAATTCTCCATTGCTTGGGTGATTCAGGGACTGGTCTGACCTCCTCTTACTTTACAAGGAAGGAGAAGGATAAAGATCAAGGATAAAGAGTCCATGAGAATTTGAATTTCTGTTTTGCATTTTCCCCCTTTTGTTTGAGATTCATCTGTGGAATATTTGATTAAAATGTTCAGTAATGAGCTGGGCACCATCCAGTTCTTGTCTCATGGCAAAGGAAGCAGTTGTTCATGGAGTCACTGCAAAAAGGACACGGAGGCGTGCCTTCTGACCTCCTCTAACCTCGTAAGATGGAGAGGGAATCACCATCAGCAGCCCAAGGCTTATTTCTATAAGCCCAGACATGCCACCACCCTCCAGCTTCTTTTTACACACACACACACACACACATATATATATATATGTGCACCAATTCTGACACCAGCTCTCCCTCCCATAGCACTCCTTCTCTGCAGAGTTCGTAATCCATTGCAATGGCTACACAGAACTCATAGACAATATTTGCAATTACGAGCTTTATTAAGGAAGTGACAGGCTACAATTCAGGTTCAGGAATGCAGTCAGGATACAGTTTCTCCATCAGGACAGTCTCCCTTCTGCTATACCCTCAGGCATGCCTCTCTGGCCCTTAGCCTCTGGCCTGCCCTTTGCCTTGCTTGGGCAAGTGTTACAAAGTTCTTTTAGCTCTGCCAATAGGTGCACCTAGGTGCACCCACCCTCTGCCAGCAAGCCTTCTGCCCAAAGGCACTTGGATTTCTCTCTCCATGGGCCAGCAAATCTGCCATACTGTCTTGTGCCTCTTGGTTCCTCAGCCGGTAGTCCCAGCGGGTCATCTCTACTGTTCATCTCTGCCAAGGAGGTCCAGCACAGGGATCCTGGATCCAAGGATGCACGCCACTCCACTGCTAGTTCTTTTCTCTCTATGGCAACAAGATTGCCCTTTCTGCCTCTGGAAGGGCTCACTTTAAGCCTAGAAGAATGACAGAACTAACCAATCCCCACATTAGAGTTCCATACACCTTATTTGCATGGTCTTACCCGGTAATCTGGTGGGAATCACAAAGACTGACTAGAAAAGCTATACCAAGTAATTCATTGTACCAAGGCCACACATTCTTTTTCCTCCTCCTATTCCTGACTCTCCTTCTTCTTCTGTTGTTCCAAGCAAAGGAAAACCAATTGTTATGCCAAGTGAATAAAGACCAATTGCTTTGGCTGGCTGCTTGCAAACTTTTAAGAACCCAGGCACTACACATTGAATTAGGAGGTAGACCAGAAGCACTGAACATATTATTAGGCCAATTAACAGAGATGTCCCATGAAACTATGACTTTAAATTTCCAAACCAAGAAACAAAATCATATGAGGTGTTTGGTTGTACATAAGCAACCTCAGAAACTACTTTTTGCTACTGTTTTTGTAGTTACATCTATCATACAACTTATGCCAATTCAACTTTTTACAGGTGTACAACTCATTGACAGTAATTACAATAATTGACTGTATAACCCTACCCTTAATTAATGTGATATATCTGTCACCACCACTCCCATCCTAGTTTTCTAGTTTTGTTATAATAGATACCACAAGTGGATGGCTGCAACAAACAGAAATTTATTCTTTCACAGTTTAGGAGACTAGAAGTCTGAATTCAGGGGACCTTTTCTCTCTGTCAGCTCTGGGGGAAGGTTTTTGTTTCAATATTTGTGGGTCTGGCATTCCTTGGGGATCTCCATGTGTCTTGGCATCAATCTTCCCTTGGGTCTAGGAGATTCTAAGCACAGGAGCCCTGGGTCCAAAGGACAAATTCCACTCCCAACTCTTCTTTCTTGGTGGTAGTAGGTCCCCCTGATCTCTGCTCACTTTTTAAATCTCTTTTACATCTCAAAAGAGATTGAGTCAGGAAACAGCTTAATCTTGTAGAATGTATCCTGCCTCATTAACTGTAGGGGTTAGGATTTATGACATATAGAACAATTACATCAGATTACAAAATGGAAGAGAATTACATAACAATGAGAATTATGACCTAGCCAAATTGACATATACTTTTGGAAGACACAATTCAATCTATTACGCCCTTATTTCCCCTTCCTTCCCACCCCTGGTAGCCACCAATAAACTTTGTTCTCTATACATTTGCCTTTTCTTGTCTCTTTATTTATCTTTTTATAGTGAGGTCATACAGTATTTGTCTTTTTGTGATTGGCTCATTTCACTCAGCATGATGCCTTCCAATTCCATCTGTATTGTAGCATATATCAAGACTTCATTTCACCTGCTGGCTGAGTAATAATTAGTTGTATGTATTTACCACATTTTGTTTATTGATTCTTCTGTTGATAGGCATTTAGGTTGTTTCCTTTTGGAGTGGTGTGGCAATGAATATTGGTGTGCAAGCCTCTGTTTAAGTCTCTGCTTTTAAGTCTTTTACATATAAACCTAAGCATGGAATTGCTAGGTCATGTAGTAGTTCTGTTTTCAGTTTATTTGAGGAACTGCCACTGTTTTCCACCATGGCTGCATCATTTTGCATTCCTTCCTACAATAAATAATGGTTCCAATTTTTCCACCTCATTGCCAACATTTGTTATTTTCTGTTTTTTCATTTACTTTTTTGTTTGCCATCCTAGAGGGAGTGAAATGCTATCTTATTGTAGTTTTCATTTTCATTTCTCCAGTGGCTAATGATACCAAGCATCTTTTTATGTGTTTAGTGGCCATTTGAATGTCCCCTTTGGTAAAATGTCTATTCAAGTCCTTTGCCCATTTTATGATTGTGTTATTTATCTTTTTGTTGTTAAGTTAAAGTTTTTTTTATATATTTTTGTTCTTAGATTTTTGTCAGATATATGGTTTCTTTGTTAGACTGGGTTCTCTAGAGAAACAAAACCAGTAAAGCTTATATAGAGAGAGAGCAAAAAATTATCTTAGGAAAATGGCTCACACACTTGTAGAAGCTGACAAGTCCAAAGTTCTTGGATCAAACGTCAAGCTAGAGGCTTTTCCCAACTCTTGCAGCTGCAGAGGCTGAGGAGCTCAAGGTTGGCAGTGTACCGGCTGTTGACTCCAACGAATGACGAATCAAGATCTCCAGGCCAAATGGTGGATTGTTCGCTCATGCACAGTTGTAGGCAGCACAACAGAATCCCAATCCACAGAGGAATGTCTCTTTTCCCAGGATGTCCATAGATATACTGGAAGCAGGCCACACCCCTAGGGACACTTCCTTTCAACAGATTGGCTGCTCAAAACATAATCATCTGATCCCATCATGGGAATAACCACATCACAACAGCTTCAACCACACAGAATTGTGGTCCAGCCAAGTTGACACACAGCTCCAACTATCACAGTTTCCAAAGATATTTCCCAGTCAGTACCTTGTCTTTTCACTTTTTTGGTAAAGTATTTTAATGAACGAAAGTTTTCAATTTTTGTGAGGCCCCATTTATTTATTTTGTTTTTTGCTGTTTGAATTTATTTTATTATATTAGATAATTCCTTCAAAGCTAGGCCTGAAACCATTTCCCTTGCATTTTCTTCTAAATATTTTATTATTTTTATTTGGACATTTAGGTCGTTGACCTATTTTGAATTTGGTTATGTGTATGGTGTGAAGCATAGTTCTTGTTTTATTTTTCTGCATGTGGAAATCCAATCTTCCCAGGACTATTTATTGAAGAAACTCTTTTTTCTCCATCAAATGGATTTAGCATCCTTGTAAAAAATCAGTTGATCATAAATATATGGGTTTATTTCTAGACTCTCAATTCTATCTATTGGTCTGTGTGTCTATTGTTAGACCAGTACCAGGCTGTTTTGATTACTATAACTGTACAGTATATTTTAAAATCAGGAAGTGTAAGTCCTACTTTGTTTTTCTCTTTCAACATTGATTTAGCTATCTGGGGCCTCTTGCCATGCTACATAAAGTTGAAGATTGTTTTTTCTATTTCTGTAAGGAAGGCTGTTTGAATTTCGGTTGAGATTGCATTGAATCTGTAGATTACTTTGAGTAGTATTGACATCTTAACACTATTAAGTCTTTCAGTCCATGAATATAGAACATGTTTCCATTTATTTAAGTCTTCTTTAATCTCTTTCAGCAGTGGTTTGTAGTTTTCATTGTATAAGTCCTTCCTATCTCTGATTAGATTTATTCCTAGGTATTTTTATTCCCTTAGATGCTGTTGTAAATGTAATTGTTCCCCTAATTTCCCTTTCAGATTTCTCATTGCTGGTGTATAGAAACCCAATTGATTTTTGCTGGATAGCCATGAATGCTGCAACTTTGCTAAAACCCTGTTAGCTATAGAAGTTTTCTTATGGACTCTTTGGGATTTATGATATATAGTATCGTATCATCCACAAATAATTTTACTTCTTTTCCAATCTGGTTACATTTTATTTCTTTTTCTTGTCTTACTCCTCTGGCTAGAACTTCTAATACACTATTGACTAGAAGTGGTGAGACAAGCACCCTTGTTTTGTTCCTGATTTCAAGGGGAGACCTCTCAGTCTTTCTCCACTGGTTATAGTGTTGGCTATTTGCTTTTCATATATGCCCTGAATCATATTGAGGAATTTCTCTTCTATTCCGATCATCTTTAGGCTTTTCATCAAGAAATTATATTTTGTTTTGTTCTGTTCTTTTATCAAATACTTCTGCATCCACAGAGATGCTCCTGTGGTTCTTTTCTTTTGTCTATTAATGTAGTGTAATACATTGATTGATTTTCTAATGTTGAACTATTCTTGCATTCTTTGAATAAATCCCACTTGGCCATGGTGTATGACTATTTTAATATGCTATTGGATTCTGTTTGCTAGTATTTTGAGGATTTTTGCACCTATGTTCAATAGAGATATGGCTTGCTGTTTTCTTTTCTGATTGTGTCTTTGTCTGATTTTCTTATCAGGGTTATGTTTGTGTCATTGAATTAATTAAGGAGTATTCTTTCTTACATTGTCTTTTGGAAGAGTTTAAACATCTCTAAATGTTTGGTGGGAGCTCTGGTAGCATAGTGCCTAAAGCACTTGACTGCTAACCAGAAGGCTGGCAGTTCAAACCCACCAGCCACTACTCAGAAAGAGGGTTGGACAATTTACTTCCATAGTGATACTGCCTCAGAAACCCAAGGAGGAGTCACTATGAGTCGGGTCTGACTTGGTAGCACATAACAACAACAACAACATCACTATGGAAATAGATTGCCCAACCTTCCTTCCGAGGAGTGGCTGGTGGGTTTGAACCACCAGCCTTCTGGTTAGCAGTCAAGTACCCTAGGCACTATGCTACGAGAGCTCCCTCATGATACTGCCTTGAAAATCCAAAGAGGGGTCGCTGTGAGTTGGATCCAACTCTACTGCAGTAGGTTTGGGTTTTTGGTTTTGGTAAGAGTCTGTTGAGACTTTCTATTTCTTCTTGAGTCAGTTTGGATAGATTGTGTGATTCTAAGAATTTGTCCATTTCATGTAGATTATCCAGTGCATTGCCATCCATTAGTTCATAATATTCTGCCATAATTCTCTTTATTTCTATCAAGTCAGTTGTGATTTCCCCTCTTATTTCTTATTTTGATTATTTTCATCTTTTTTCTTTGTCGGTCTAGCTGAAGATTTGTCAGTTTACAAGAACCAACTTCTGGTTTTACTGATTCTTTTTATTGTTTTTCTGTTTTCAATTTCATTTATTGTGCTCTGATCTTTGTATTTCCTTTTTATGGTAGGTTTGGGCATAGTTTTTTTCTTTCTCATTACTGAAGTTGTTGAATTAGGCTATTAATTTGAGATCTTTCTTTCTTCATTTAAGTATTTACTGCTATAAGCTTCCCTTTGAGTACTGCATTTGCTGAATCCCTAAGTTTTGGTATGTTATACTTTCACTTTCATTCAACTCTAAGAAATTTGTGATTTCTCTTTTCATTTCTTTCTTGACCCTTTGATAGTTTAATAGTGTGTTATTTAATTTCTATATGTTTATATATTTTCCAGGTTTTTTCCCCCGTTAATGATTTTTAGCTTCACTCCATGTGGTCAGAGAAAATACTTTGTATGATTTATTTTTAAATTTATGAAGACTTGCTTTGTGACCTAAAAAGTAGTCTATCCTGGAGAATGGTCCATGTGCACTGGAGTAGAATGTATATTGTACTGTTTTGGGGTGAGTGTTCTATACATGTATCTGTTAAGTCTAGTTGGTTTATAGTGTCATTTGGATCTTCTGTTGCCTTGTACATCTTCTTTCTAGAAATTCTGTCCAGTAATGAAAGTGGTGTATTGAAGTCTCCAACAATTATTGTGGTACTATCTATTTCTCACTTCTATCAGTGTTTACTTTATATATTTAGGTTCCCTGATGTTGGGTGCATATATATTTATGATTGTTAAATCTTCTTGATTAATTGAATTTTTATCACTGTATAATGTCCATCTTTATCTCTTCTGACAGATTTTACCTTAAAGTCTATATTGTGTGATGTTAAGATTGCCAGACACCCTATCTCTCTTTTGGTTATTATTTGTGTAGAATAATTTTTTCCATTGTCATTTCATTTCCAACCTATTTGTGTCCTTAGATTTAAGGTGTGTCTCTTTTAAGCAGTATATAGTTGAATCATAATTTTATTTTGTATTTTAAATTCATCCTGTCATTCTCTGCCTTTTGATTAGAGCATTTAGTCCTTTTATATTTACTGTAATTACTGATAAAACCCACTGCCATCAAGTCAATTACAACTCATAATGACCTCCATTGCGTTTCCAAGGCAGTAAATCTTTATGGAAGTAGATTGCTTCATCTTCCTTCCATGGAGCAGCTGATGAGTTTGTACTACTAACTTTCTGGTTAGCAGTCAAATGCCTTAGGCATTGCACCACCAGAGCAACTTTTGTAATTACTAATAACTAGTGAATTAATTCGGGAGCTCTGGTAGCATAGTGGCTAAGGCACTTGACTGCTAATCAGTTAGACTTCCGAGGAGTCTAACTCCTCGGAAGGAAGATGGGGCAATCTACTTCCGTAGTGATACTGCCTCAGAAACCCAAGGAGGGGTCGCTATGAGTCAGGTCTGACTCGATGGCACACAACAACAACAGTGAATTAATTCTGCCATTTTGTTATTTTTATGTATCTTTAACTGTCTTTGTCCTTTACTGCTGCTGCTTTAGTGTTTTATTGATTTATTGTAGTGAATCTTTTTGGTTCTCTTCTCCTTTCTTTATGTATTTACAACATTCTCAGGTAAGTCAGTATCAAATTAACTTCAGTAACATACAAGAAATTCTATGTCTATATTATTTCTCTCCCCCTGTTTTTGACTGTATTTGTTGCTGTTGTTGTTGTTATCAGTAATTACTTTTTTATGTTTATTGTATACTGTAACATAAATTTATCCTTGCTTTTTATATATGTGCTGTTTAAAAACATTTGGGACAAAACATTTAGAATTGTCAGACATGAATACCTTATTACTAGCCCTTATAATTTTCCATGCATTTCCCTTTATTAGAGATCTTTCTTTTAATGTATAGCTTTGAGTTACTTTCTAGTGTTTTTTCCCTTCCTTCTACAGAACTCCCATTAGTATTTTTTGTAGGGCTGGTCTAGTGGATATAAACTCTCTCAGCTTCTGTTTGTCTGGGAATGTCTTCATTTCATCCTCTCATTCTTGAAGTATAGTTTCACTGGGTTTAGTATTCTAAATTGACAATTATATCATTGCATTGCCTTCTAGCTTCCAATGTTTCTGAGGAGATATTGGCACTTAATCTTATTGGGGATCTTTTATATGTGACTAGTTGCTTCTCTCTCATTGCTTTGAGGATTCTCTCTTTATCTTTACTTTTTTAGGAGCCTAACTATGGATGTCTTGGTGTAGATACCTTTGGGTTTATCTTACTTGGGATTATTTGAGCTTCTTGGATTTGTAGATTCATGTCCTTTATTAGTTTGGGGAAATTTTCTGTCATTATGTCTTCAAATATTCTTTCTGTCCCTATTTCTTTCTCATCTCCTGGAATCCCCATGATGCATGTTTTTGTCTCATAATTCCACTAAAGTATGCTCGGCTTCTTGAAACTCCATTCTTATTCTTTAGCATATATAATTATGACTATTTTATCCTCTACTTTGATGGGAGCTCTGGTGGTGTCGTGCCTAAGGCATTTGACTGCTAACCAGAAGGCTGGCAGTTCAAACCCAGCAGCCACTCCAAGGAAGGAAGACTGGGCAATCTCCTTCCATAGAGACTGCCTCAGAAACCCAAGGAGGGGTCACTATGGGTCGGAATTGATTCGATGGCAGTGAGTTTGGTTTTCTTTTCTTACTTTGCTAATTATTTCTTCTGCCTGATTAATCTGTTGGTAACTTTCTGTTGTGTGTCTCATTTCAGTTATTGTCCCTTTCAGTTGTGATATCTCTTTGTTTAGATTCTTATTTTCTTCATGTATTGTTTTTCATATTTCTTTTAGTTCATTGTCTGTGTTTTTCTTTTTCTAGTGTCTTTTCTCTTTCTTTTACAGAACTTCCACTAATATTTTTTGTAGGACTAGTCTGGTCGATATAAACTCTCTCAGCTTCTGCTTGTCTGGGAATGTTTTAATTTCATCCACTCATTCTTGAAGTATAGTTTCCTTGGGTTTAGTATTCTCCGTTGACAATTATATCATTGTATTGCTTTCTGGCCTGCAATGTTTCTGAGGAGATATTGGCACTTAATCTTATTGGGGATCCTTTATTTGTGTTTAATGTTACTGTATTTGTGTTTAATGTTACTATTTAATGTTTAATTTTACTGTATTACATTCTATATTTTTCATTATTTTGTCATCCCTAGATGTACTTTCTTTCACTTCTTTTGATTTGTTCATTAGAATGGGCCATTATTTCTCTGGGTTTTTTTTTTTTGTGTGTGTGTGTGTATCTTATGATTACTTTGTTGGAGTAGTGGAATTTTCAAGGATGTTAACTTTCAGTTTTCCCCAGATTTGGTGTTTTTGTCCCTACTACTTTATGCAAAAAACTCTTAGGCAGGCAGAGCCTTCAGCCTTTGCTTACCACTTTTTTTCCCCCCCTCTCTGTAATAGCTTCTTTCCATCCTTGGTTTAATTATGATTTGGAAGTGCCAGATCTCTGTTTTCTACTTTGAATCTTTGCCAAACACACCAGAGAAATTGCTGTGGTCTTTCTGCCCATCAGAGGGCACTGACACTCAGGCTAAATATTGCATACTAATCAATCTGTCCACCTGGTCCTCAGGCCTCTCCCTGGTTATTACTCCCTTCCCTTCTGTTTCTGCAACCACATTTTTTAGTGAGAAAACCCACACGTAGCAAGCCACCTTTAGGGCTGAGTGTTGTCCTCCAGTTTTGTCCAAGGCTTCCTTCTCTTTTCTATAGGAGCTGATTTTATCTGAGGTGGCACTCAGGAGAAGCACTGGCAGACTTTCCCCTGTTTCAGGAGGAGGGGGGGCTGGTACTCCCCAGAAAGACCTCAGAGATCTGTGTTATTGTTTTCAGAGCCCCAATGGCCTTGTGATGATTGGGGGAGCAGTCTCCATTTAGTTGATCCACTTCCTGACTTCACTCTAGGGAACCTTCTGTAGGAATTCATATCAGTCCAGCAGCCAACAGCTACCAGTTAGGGTAGAGGTTATCACATTCCAAAAAGATCCCTGGGAGATTTGCCATATTACTATCAGAGACTCACCTGTAATATATTGGCTTTGGGTGATTCTATACTTGATTCTATCTCACTCAGTGCTTTTTGTAAACACAAGAAAGTTGATGCCCAGGAAAATATTTTTCTCTGTGGTTCAAACTGGTAACTTGTGATTTTTATGGCCTGTTTGGTGGCTCTTATGCTTCGTTTTCTCTTTGAAGCCTTCTCTTATTCAGGCAGGTTCACTTTGTTCTTAGTACTCACTGTTTTAATCATATACTTTGGAATTGGTTTATATTATTCACTAATTAGTTTGTGTCTATAAATCTTTTCTTGTATATAATTTTAAGATTAATGCCAAGGATTATGTTTCAAATTTATTTTTTAGTCCCACGAAAATCACATTATAGTATGTAGCACACAGGAGTTGTTCAACAACTATGTAATATGACTTGATTCTCTTTCTTCCATTTCCCTCAACTGTGTTCTCTTCATCCTTGACTCTGAACACAAATAAATATAGCTGGTTGCTGCATTAATGCAATGTATTTGGTCTTCTGTTACCAAAAACATTGGAAAAAGTGGCTATGGACAGCCCCTTGGAGAAGTGGAAACACTGAACACTGCTCAGAAGTGCATGTTCAGAAACATGATGTTGGAAAAATACAGGAATTTGGTTTTGTTAGGTAAGTGTTACTTTGTCCTTGTATCTTATAGTGGAGTATTTTGTCTTCTCTAGTGTTAATAGCCATGGGACAATATACTATGGTAGCTCAGAATGTGGGTTTCAGAGCCAGGAGACCTAAGTTTCTGGCTCTACTACTTATCATCTTATGAGACTTTAGGCATGCTTTTTAAACCTTCTGAGACTATTTCTCTACCTATAAAATAGGACTAATAAGGTTCCCAAGGCTGTAAATCCTTATGGAAGCAGACTGCCTCATCTTTCTCCTGCAAAGTGACTGGTGGGTTTGAACCACTGACCTTTTAGTTAGCAGCCTAATGCTTTAACCACTGTGCCATCAGAGCTCCTTCAATAATAGCAACATCTAATCATATAGTTTTTTCCTGTTATTACCATTATCATGATTATTATTACCCAGACATTTTACTGAATTTGGCTGAGTTGAATTGGAGCTGAAGTATCAGGTATGTTTCTGAGTTCAGAAACAAGTACTTCTCTTCCCCGGTTATAGCAAAAGATGTGGGTCATGCAGAATTGGAAACTGATTGCTAGATTGTACTTTACTTCTCCAATCTCTATTCCATAGGCTATTAACACCTCTTTCCCATCTCCACCAGATTTCTAATGTTACTATTTATAAAATTGGAAAGATAATCGGGTTTAGATCAACTTCCAAATTTCCATCTTTAACGCCATCCTTTTTCTGTCTTCAATTTTGTGACCCCTATGGCAGTCCTTTGTATTTTCTTTTTCCTACATGACAAATGGCTAGAGTGTCTGTCGCTAGCCTATTTGCTCTCCTGTTAGCAGGGATTTCAGTTTCCACGTTTGATACACTCTCCAATGTGAAAGAACAGATAGAACTGGGCTACTGAAGTCAACATTCCAGGAGGTACCTTCTTCCCAGGTGAGGGAGAATCATGTTGAAGAGAGTAATTAGAAACAGCCTTTCTGCTGTTCAGTGATGGGTCAGATCACTGTCATCAAATCTCCCCAGGGATTCAAGACCATCTAGTATGACTTTCCTTATATATTTTGGCCTTTATTTCAATAGCCAATTCTCATTTTACTTCTTACTCATTTTACTTCCTAGTCTTTCTCTAAAACTGACCTGTATGTATCCAACATTCATATATTTGTTCAGCAAACATGTATCCTTCCTTTCCTGTATCTTCCAAAATCTCAGTCCTAAGATCAACCCTGCTTTTCTGTTTGAAACATTTAGGGCCTTTCCCTTATTCCCACAGAAACTCCTTCACCTACTTTTTTGAGCTTTTTTCTTGATGCTGCCTACAGTGCAGAGGATTTCTCTTACATATGACTTTTATGGTCCTGGATTTGTAATAATGCCAAAAATGATTGATTGGGCTTCAAAAATAAATAAATAAATAAAATTCATTGCCATTGAGTCGGATCTGACTCATAGTGACTCCTTCTTGGGTTTCCAAGGTGGTATCACTATGGAAGTAGATTGCCCAACCTTCCTTCTTCCCTTAATTGGTCTGCTTTATTCACCTTGCAGGGATTGGTTTGTTTACTAGTTGGAAAGATCATGTGTAAAACCACCCAATAGTATTGGGCAGTTTGCTGTCCATAAGAGGATTACTCAGTTCATGGTCCTACTGAAAGGGCGATGCCTTGATGTTAACAAGGAAATTGTACATATAAGCAGCCACTCTCACAGAGGATTTTAGATGGGAGGAGGGAACCTCAAGACAAGGAGAAGCCTAGAGGAGAGCAGTTTGAACCCACAGTTCCTGGGCAGGAAACCTCCTAAAAAAAAGAGCTATAATGCAGGTTGTGGACTATAACACTGAAGATGGCAAGAGGCCTGGAAGGGTCCTGGCAGCTGAGCCAGTGACTAAGAGGTCTGAAAAGGAGAGGAGAAGCAGAGAGGTCTGGAAGCAGAGCTAAAAGGCTGAGAGGGCCTGTGTGGTTGAGCAGCTGCTATACTGGCTATGAGCTGGTCCAGTTAGCAACAGAGATGCTGATGGCAGGGATGCTAGAGGCAGGGAGCCCTAATGGCAGAAAGCATTCAAGGGAGTTGAGTAGTGCAGGAGATCCTAGATAGAGTGGGAGAACAATATGGAACAAAACTCAAAATCATTAAAAAAAAAAAGACCAGGTTTTTTGGTCTAATAGAGCCAGGTGAGACTCCTGAGACTGTGGCCCCTAGTTACCCCTCAGGTCTGGAATTGAACTCACCCCTGTGACTTCCAGCCAAACAACAGACAGGCATATAGGGTAAGCATTTAAATCAGGCAGATACAATCCTTGGAGTGATCAATCGGGGGTGGGAAGAGAACAGGGCAGTGTTTACACAGGAAGATATTTGGGGTGGGGGTGGGGGGTGAGAGTGCATGGGAGGGAAAGACGCAGGGAAGAGGTAACTGTGGAGAGGAAGTGAAATTGTAAGGAACAGGTGAAATTAAAATTGTAGTTAATGTCATGAAACAAAATGTGTATAAAGTGCTGTGTGGAGAATGAATTTGCTCTGTAAACTTTCACCCAAAACACAATAAAAACTTAAAAAAAATAAAAACCTCTCATAGCCAGAAAAAAGAGAGAGAGAGAGAGAGCTGAGTAGGTTGCTACACTGGCCATGACCTGGACCAGTTAACAGCAAAGAGGCCTTACAACAGAAAAGCCTGATAGCAATGAGCACTGAGCGAGCTGTCCTGGTTGAAAGCTGCCCTACACTGAATAAGGAAGGGTTGTGCTCTCCACTTTGGGGGATCCTTCCAGACCTTGCCTATGTGCCTTCTGATCTTGATTCTGAGTTGTTTCTGTTACTTCAAGTTGATCCTGGTCCCTGGTTGCAGCCTGTTACTCCCCTGATAAACCTTATAACTGTTAGTATGGTTTTTGTGGCCATTGCAACAAATTACCAAACCCAGCAGAGAAGTAGAAAGTGCTGTGTGGGGAGCAACTGGTGTCAGAAATTATGTGGAAGTGGGAAACCAGAGATATACCTGACCTCTACCTCATAGGAACCAGCTTTGTGTGGATCATTTTTCTTATTCCTTATGAATTTAAGGAGTTCCTTATCCTGTACTACACTGTCCATACTTTGGACTAGGGGAATTTTCTAGTGCCTTATTTTTTCCATTTTAAAAATTAAGTAAAATGAGTATAATAAAAGGATCTACTTTATTTAGTCTTTGTGAGGCTTAAATAATATTCTTGTAATACTTAGAACACTGCTTGGCATATAGTAAGCACTCATTAAATATTAGTAGTGGTTGTTAATGTTGCTCATATCCTTATCACACATTCACTTCTTTACCCTATAATTTGATGCTCATGAAAGGTATTACTCCTTTCTTTGGAAGAGAATCTGATGACTATTTCATCAATTTGATAAAATTGATCAAGTTCATTGTTCCTTATGCTGTACACAACAATGTAAAGCTCTGGTTCATTAATTTTCTAACTCTTTCGTGAGCCCTTTCATAGTTTCTGTTCCTGCCTCTTAATAATGGGAATCTGTGAAAAGTTATATCTGCATTGGTTGTTTTAATTTACAGATTGAATATGGCTTTCTGACACTTATGCTTATAATTATTTTAAAAGCGGATACTCAAATATGAAGATAGCTTTATCTCACTTCCTGAATTAAATAGTTTTCAGAACTAAAGTTTAACAAACAAACAAAAAAAAGATGTGACTGAACTAACCTTTTAAAACTGGTCATTGTGGCATACTCATTAAAAATATATGTACTGTCATTTGTTCACCAAATATTCATCAAGAATTTTCTATGTGCCAGATATTGTGGCAAAAGTTGAGGATTCAAAGGTGAAATACTTTAGTCCCTGATCTCCAGGAACTCAGAGTTCAGTGAAGGAGTCTGTGATAAGTGTTGTGATGCAGAATATGCTGACAAAACGTTTGGAATATTGGTGATGAAGGTAGGCTAATTGGATTGAATCCTGATTCTGCCACTTACCACTCTATGACCTCGAGTAAAATGCTTAACCTTTCTAGTCTAGCACTGACTAATAACTATAACATAAGCTGCATATGTAGTTTTAATTTTTTTCTAGTAGCCATACTATTTAGTTTCTCAAAAAGTAATAAGGAACAGGTGAAATTATTTTTCATAATGCATTTTATCGAAACCCACATATCCTAAACATAATTTCTGTGAGTAATCAGTGTTAAGATTATTAATAAGATATTTTACATTCCTTTTTGGTACTAAGTCTTTGAAATCTGGTATGTATTTTATACTTACAATACAGCTCCATTTGGACTAGCCAAATTTCTAGAGCTCAATAGCCACATATGGCTAGAGATCACTGTATTAGATTGTATAGCATTATGTCCCATTTCCTCATTTGTAATGGGAATAATAACAGCTTCTACCTCATGGAGCTGAGGTGGTTAAATACATGTAAAGTGCTTAGAACAGTGATGGGAATATGATATGTTGTTGTTAGGTGCCATCAAGTGGGCTCAAACTCATAGTGACCCTATGTACAACAGAATGAAACACTGCCTGGTCCTATGCCAGCCCCACAATCCTTGCTATACATGAGCCCATCATTGCAGGTACTGTGTTAGTCCATCTTGTTCAGGGCCTTCCCCTTTTTCTTTGACCCTCCACTTTACCAAGCATATCCTTCTCCAGGGAATGGTTCCTTCTGACACCATGACCAAAGTAGGTGAGATGAAGTCTGGCAGTTCTTGCTTCCAAGGAACATTCTGGCTGCACTTCTTCCAGGACCGATTTGTTAGTTATGGCAATCCATGGTACTTTCAGTATTCTTTGCCAACACCACAACTCAAAAGCATCGACTCTCTTTGGTCTTCCTTATTCATTGTCCAGCTTTCACATGCATATGAGGCAACTGAAAATACCATGACTTGGGCTAGGCAAACCTTAGTCTTCAAAGAGACATCTTTGCTCTTCAGCAGTTTAAGGAGGTCTTTTGCAGCAGATTTGCCTAGTGCAATATATCATCTGATTTCTTGACTGCTGCTTCTATTGGTGTTGATTATGGAACCAAGTAATAGGAAAACTTTGACAACTTCAATCTTTTTCTCTATTTATCATGATGCTGCTTATTGGTCCAGTTGGGAGGATTTTTGTTTTCTTTATATTGTGGTATAATCCATTCTGCAGACTATAGTCTTTAATCTTCACCAGTAAGTCGTCTTCACTTTCAGTAAGCAAAGTTGTGCTATCTGCATATCGCAGGTTGTTAATGAGTCTTCCTCCAAACCTGATGCCATGTTCTTCTTCATATAGTCCAGCTTCTTGTTTTCTTTGCTCAGCATACAGATTGAATAAGTATGGTGAAAGGATACAACGCTGATGCACTCCCTTCCTGAATATGATAAGCATTCAATAAATGCTAGCTGTTATTATATGTAACAATAAGTACTACGTTCTTATCAATGCTGTGAGAATATAGATAAGGAGCTTAGCAGAGTGATGCTAGAATTGAATTCTGAAGAAACAATAGATGGTAAAAGGGGACTTCTGGGGAGACAGATAAACACATACAGGGTGACCTAAGAAGTTTGATGATTTCTGTGAAGTAAAAACAGTATGGCTAGAGCATAGGATGTGTTTTAGAATGATGAATGATGAGGCAGCTAAATTAGTAGGTGAATCAAATCAAATCACTAAGGGCTTTTATCCTAAAACTATGAGAGAAATTGAAGTATTCCATCTGAATTTTTTGTGTTTGAAAGATCATAGTAGTATCAGTGTGGAGACTGGAAAAAGACCAAGTAGGAGGCATTCCCTGTCACACAGATAATAGAAAAACTGAGATTTAAACTCAGAATGTTCTGATTATTTAGCTTTTAGCATTTTTTTTGTTACATCAGACTGCTTCTTAGGACAGTAGAGGTCCAGACTGAACTTGGGAAAGTGGCACATCAGGATCCAAAGACTACTTTTATGTAATCTCAGGCATGTGACTTCAGCACTCTGAACTTCCTGTAGAGAGGAGATTGTACATCAATTTCATAGGCTTTTTGTTGTTGTTGTTGTTATGTGCCTTCAAGTCGGACCTGACTCATAGCGACCCCTCTTTGGGTTTCTGTCGCGGCCAGCACAACAATTCTAGAACAGGCGGTAAGAGAATGAGTTAAAAATAAGAGAAAAGTAAAAGGATGGGAACGGGAGGGACACTCAGAGCCATTGCAAAGCAGTGTCAAATTTTATTATGATTCTTCTCAAGTTTATATACATATCTAAAGGCATTATAACATTACAACAATTACATCTACAAAGGATCACACGTCAATGCTTCATGTTATGATTCTGGGAACAAGGTTACCTTAACCTCTTCTAGTTCCCTATTCTAATTCTCTATGTTCTTTAGACTAAGATGCACACCTGATTACAGGTATGGGGTAAATGTTTTATGGTTTAATTACACAGCACATAGCAGCCCTCGTGAGGCATGTCACACTTTCAAACAATGGGGAAGTGGGCTCGGTGTGTGCTAAGAGCAGTGCTCAACCTGTTTAGGGAGCCTCGCTCCATTAGTCACTCACCACTACACCCCTCCAGTAGGTATGGCGCTCTCCACATCTCCCCCTATTGTTTTCAAATGTAACATGTGCATGCGGGCTTGAGTAATAAATTGGTATCGTTTCCAACAACCCCATAATATACACCAAGCCAATCCCAGAAATCTTGAGTAGTTAAAGTATAAGATACATTTCTAGCTAAAGTGTTTACATGATCTGCTGTATGTACAGTTTGTACCAAAGCAATAGTAGATACGGTGGCTGTGGCTATTAAGGATACCAAAGCAGCTATCTCAGCAATCAACAATCCTAAAAATCGTTTTGTTCTAGACAATAAATGATGTAACTCAACAGCAAATTGATATCCATAATCAGTATACCAAGGGCTAGTTACCTCCACAGGGATCATCAAATAAGGAGGTTGCATGGTTAAAAATACCAAAACATTTTGAAAAGAGAAAGTACTTTTCACTGGCAAACAATTGGTCAAAATACATCCTGTACAGGTAGCCTTATACATAGTTCCATTTGACAAGCGTATTGGAGTTATTTGTCCTGGTCCTACAACCAATAAAAAAAGACGAGGAACACAAGCTTTAACATTCAATATAGTACTGTGTCCATGAAATTGTGACCAGGTTGAAGTATTAGTTTCCACTGGGGCAAAAGCTGCAATCAATTTCCAAGACGTCTACGGCATCGTTTCCGTCGATTCTCCAGCGTCATCCATGCCATCTGGGTCTGTAGTCGGGGCATCTGTGACGTATCTTGACGGGACCCACCTCGGAATTTCCTCATCCTGTGGAAAAACACAAACATAACCTCGGCCTTTTCTTAAGACCGGGTCAGGGCCTCTCCATAGGCCGGTTACCAAGTCTTTCCACTTCACCATTTGAGAGGGAGGCCCATCAGGAGACCAGTGTCTCTCTGCCGCTGACCTACCATCAAGGTCTACATTTAAAAAATTTAAAACAAATAAAGCCAAGGATAAGTGCATATGTGGTGAATATTTTACTTGTCCCCTAAATATCTCCCCCTCTTTTAATTTTTTAAGCATGGTCTTTAAAGTAGAATGACATCGCTCAATTATGGCTTGGCCTTGGGAATTATAAGGGATTCCTGTAGAATGAGAAATGTTAAAAATGCTGCAAAAGGTGGCAAAAGCTGAAGAAGTATATGCAGTTCCATTATCAGTTTTCAATTTCTTTGGTTTACCTACTAAAGAAAAGGCAGTGAGTAAATGATCTTGAACATTTTTAAATGCTTCTCCTGAATGAGCAGTAGCTATAATGAAACCAGAATATGTATCAACTGAAACATGTACATATTTTAATTTGCCAAAAGAAGAATAAATAGTCACATCCATTTGCTATAAATTATTAGGTAACAACTCTTGAGGGTTAATTCCCATTATAGGGACAGGATGATGAATAGGACAAGTGGAACAGTTTTTAACAATTTGCCTAGCCTATTCCCTTGTAAGCTTAAATTGCTTTCGTAAGGCTAAAGCATTTTGATGAAAATATTCATGACTTCGTTGTGCTGCTTGCACAGGATCTGCAAAATAAATATGTGTAAGGTTATCAGCCTCAGCATTTCCTTGTACCAAAGGGCCTGGAAGATTGGTATGAGCTTGAATATGCTCAATAAAAATAGGATGCTGACGAGTATCTAACAAGTTTTGTACTTCTTTGAATAGATGAAAAAGTTCTTCATCTGAAGTGATTATATAAGCTTGTGGTAACATTCGCACTGCTGAGACAGTATAATTACTGTTTGAATAAATATTTAATGGATAAGGATATTGTTGCAATGCTAACGAGACTGCTTTCAGTTCTGCTCTTTGAACAGAGGTGGTTTCATATTTATATACCGTGGTGGCATTGCAAGTAAAGCAGAGAAAGAGAAAGAGAGAGAGAGAGAGAAAAGAAAATTTGGATGTAGGGAACTTCCGGCCATTTGCTTATGCGGTGACAAAAAATCAAGCCAGCCCCAGGGCATGGAAGAGATACCTCAGGGGAGTAATTGGGTCTGGTTTGGAGTTCTGGTTATCTATGATCTCTTAAATTCCAAGGGAAAAATTTTGTCAAAGGACCAGCGTCCTAGCCGCTTCTGACAGAATCCCGGAACTGGAGACTGGAAGAAAACAGTGGACGTCTCCGCTGTAGTCTTCAGCCTCAGAACGGAAAGACAGGAAATCTAAGGCGTCCCTTAAGATGCCTCTGTCTTTCTACCGGGAGAGTTTCAAACGCGGCGCCAGCGATTTCCGGAAATGAAAGGGACAAAGACTCTGGAATAGGGGGCCGGGACTTGGGATCTAGGTGCCCAGGATCTGATGTGAAGACAAGCCTCGAGGATCTTTTTGATGCCTGATCGTCCGCCCTTCTTACGAAGGTTTGAGTGGGTCTTTGGCTGAGGTGTCTTCGTATAAACCCCGGAGCTGAGGGCTGAGCCACACCGTTATGCCGATCCGACCTCACACGGAATGGGACTTCAGGCCTATCTAAAATCCAAATTAAACTCACTGGTGTTGGATGGTGGCGGCTGGAGGTTCCTGGTCCGTGAAAAGGAGGAGGAGAGGGAGAAGGGTGGGGGGAGAGGGAGCAATAGGAGCAATAGGAATAACTACTGTGGATCTAACACTTCTCTAATTTGTTCCCAAAGGCAGAGGAACCTCTAAGAGATATTTGATTTTTAAACCCCTGACCAACTTTTCTCCAAGCTTCTAAATTCACCATACCCTCTTCTGGAAACCAAGGGCACAGCTCCCGAACTGTGGAAAAAAAGGCTTTAAGAGCAGACTTAGAAACTGAAATACCTTTATCTTTTAACAAAGCTTGTAAAGAAACTAAAAAGTAAGTACGTTCAACAGACTGTTCTTGCCCCATAATTTTTTACTCCCGTCGTTCCTCACCTCATTAGGTGAGGTTCTCTTACCTGATTATTTATTTTCAATATGTCTCCTGATTATCAAATTCCTTGTGGCCACCTTCCTTCACTTTTGAGTCCCTGTTGGGGCGCCAAATGTCGCGGCCAGCACAACAATTCTAGAACAGGGGGTAAGAGAATGAGTTAAAAATAAGAGAAAAGTAAAAGGATGGGAACGGGAGGGACACTCAGAGCCATTGCAAAGCAGTGTCAAATTTTATTATGATTCTTCTCAAGTTTATATACATATCTAAAGGCATTATAACATCACAACAATTACATCTACAAAGGATCACACGTCAATGCTTCATTTATGATTCTGGGAACAAGGTTACCTTAACCTCTTCTAGTTCCCTATTCTAATTCTCCATGTTCTTTAGACTAAAATGCACACCTGATTACAGGTATGGGGTAAATGTTTTATGGTTTAATTAAACAGCACATAGCAGCCCTCGTGACGCATGTCACACTTTCAAACAATGGGGAAGTGGGCTCGATGTGTGCTAAGAGCAGTGTTCAACCTGTTTACGGAGCCTCTCTCCATTAGTCACTCACCACACTTACAAACAATGGGGAAGTGGGCTCAGTGTGTGCTAAGAGCAGTGCTCAACCTGTTTAGGGAGCCTCGCTCCATTAGTCACTCACCACTACACACCTCCAGTAGGTATGGCGCTCTCCACAGGTTTCCAAGGCAGTATCACTACGAAAGTAGATTGCCCCATCTTCCTTCCGAGGAGTGGCTGGTGGGTTTGCCAGCCTTCTGGTTAGCAGGCTTTTTAGAAGGATTAAATATTCATATTGTGAGACAGCCTAGCATAAACAATAAACATGTGAGCTACACAACCAAAATGATCAAAGTTCCTTTCCCTTTCCTGAAGATAGAAAATTATAACTCCAGAGATAACATATGCACATGTGAGATAGTGGATAAACCATGTAAGGAACTATTTTTAAGTGCTAAAATTAGAAGTTGAAATAATAATATTGTGAGAGATCAGGGAAACTGGGGGGTTAGAATATCTTAGGACTAATGTTGTTAATGGGATTATTATGTATGGGCAAGAATTAGATGGACTTTTTGGATAGAGGAAACAAGTAGGAGCACATTTAATAAAATTAATAATTGCTCATGTTCAATGCTTATTTATTATATGCCAGGATTTACATCCCACTTCCTACCCAGGGTAAAGGTTGAAGTATTTCATTCTGAGGAAACTTGTCAGGCCAAGATAAAAGACCTATAGATGCCAAAGTTTGCTAGTCCTCTAATGAACCAGCCAAATCCTTGTAAATTCATCCTTCAGTGAAATGCATTATTCATCATCCTTACACACTAATACTTTACCTTCAATGAGCATATTAATAACTCACGCTTAACTGTGAATCCAGAGTAAAGGATCATTTTGTGGATATGCTGATATAGCAAAAGAAGGATTATCCTTCTTTGTCCTCTGAGCTTAATGTTTGTTGCCTTTCCATTAGTGGCTAAGAGAGAAAAATAGTATTAAATTTGTCACTACAAAACCCTAAGAGTCTATTTTTCATTTCCAAAAAGCAATTTTCCCACTTTTTATCCTGTCTTTAGACAGAGTTCTGCTCTTCTAACATCAAATGGTCCTTTAGCAGTTATTTGAAAAAGAAGAATTAAATAAAACTATTACTTCTTGCAAGAAAAAAAAAAAAATCTAACAACAGTTTATTTAAAGAGCTCTTAATAGGTTTTAAGATAACAATTTAAATGCCTAGTGAGTAATTTGCTTACAAGATACTTCCTAAAAGATCATCTCTCTCTGATAACAGTTTTTTTTTTTCTTAATCCCTGCTAATCTTCATGTTTTTGTCTTTTCTCATCTCCTCTTTTCTGTAATCATCCTTCTCTACCTTGCAGAGAATTTCCTTCATTTTTTTGTTTACATTATGCTTGCCCTGAATCAGACTTTTTCACATCACTAGTATTTCTAGCTTACCCCTCCCTAAATTACTGTCATATTTATATCCCCATATTTTATGTTCTTAGTATTTGCAATTTCATTATCAATACCTAATATAATAGCTTTTTTTTCTCTCTCCCAGAATAGAGTGCATACTGAAATTGTATTTTTGTATCTTTCAGATGAGAAGATTGTACCAGACGCCAAGAAGTCAACAGTAGAGCAGCAGGACATTTCTAAAGAAGGTTCATCCCAAAGAATATAGATGGAAGAACTTACAAAGAGAAAGTCTATATTAGGAGAAATGTGGAACTCTAAAGGCCAGTTTAAGAATCACCAGCCAAATCAGAAGAAATATCTGGGGCAAGAGATAGTCACCTGCATGATACTTCCTCCTGAAGAAAGAGGTACAGAATCTAATGCATTTGGAAAACATTTCAATATACAATCAATACTTGATGTGGAGTGGAGTGATTCTATAAAACACAATGCTTATAAGTATAGTATAGATGGAAACAGTTTCAAACAAATTTCAGATACAATTATACAAAAGAAACAAGAAGGGAAAACCTTGTCAATGTAGTAAATGTGGGAAAACCTTCAGAGACCACACTATACTTGTTCAACATCAAAAAACTCATACTGGAGAGTGGTCCTATAAATGTAGAATGTGGAAAAGGATTTAACAAGAGTTCCCACCTGGCAAACCATCAGAAGACTCATACTGGAGAAAAAAACTACAAATGTAATGATTGTGGGAAGGCCTTCCATTATTATTCAGTCCTTAACCAACATCAGAGAATTCATAGTGGAGAGAAACCTTATGAGTGCACTGAATGTGGCAAGACATTTGGTCGTACTACATATCTTACTCAGCATCAAAGAATTCACAGTGGTGAGAAACCCTATAAATGCCTTGAATGTGGAAAGGCATTTAGCCAGAACACACATCTTACTCTACATCAGAGAATTCATACTGGAGAAAGACCTTGTGAATGCGATAAATGTGGTAAAGCCTTCAATCAGAGTGCAATCAGAGTGCCCATCTTACTTAACATCAAAGGATTCATACAGGAGAAAAATCTTATGAATATAATGAATGTGGGAAGGGCTTCAGTGATCATTCAGCTCTTATTTGACATTATATCATCCATACTGGAGATAAACCCTGTGAATGTAATGATTGTGGGGAAGCTTTCAGTTACTTTTCAGACATTATTCAACACCAGAGAATGCATGTTGTTGTTGTTAGGTGCCGTTGAGTCATTTCCAACTCATAGCGACCCCATGCACAGCAGAACAAAACACTGCCCGATCTCATGCCAGCTCCACGATTCCTGCTATACTTGAGCCCATCATTGCAGACACTGTGTCAATCCATCTCATTGAAGGCCTCCCCCTCTTTCGTCGACCCTCCACCGTACCAAACATGACATCCTTCTCCAAGGAATGGTCCCTTCTGACAACATGACCAAAATAGGTGAGACGAACTCTGGCCATTCTCACTTCCAAGGAGCATTTTGGGTGCACTTCCTCCAGGACAGATCTGTTAGTTCCTGTAGCAGTCCATGGTACTTTCAGCATTCTTCATCAGCACCACAACTCAAAAGCATCAACTCTTCTATGGTCTTCCTTATTCATTGTCCAGCTCTCACATGCATACGAGGTGACTGGAAGTATCATGCCTTGTGTCAAACACACCTTAGTCCTCAAGGAGACATCCTTGCTCCTCAGTACTTGAAATAGTTCCTTCGTGGTTGACTTTTCCAGTGAGAATGCATAATGGAGAGAAACCATACAAATGCAGTATATGTGGAAATGCCTTTAGTGATTGTTCAGCCCTTGTACAACATCAAAGAACTCACACTGCAGAGAAGCCCTATGAGTCTAATGAATGTGGGAAAGCCTTTGGTAACTACTCAGCTCTTATTCAACATTAAAGAATTCATACTGGAGAAAAGCCCTATGAATGTAAGGAATGTGGAAAGCCTCCAGCAGAAGCACATACCTTACTCAAAATCGGTGAAATCATGCAGGAGAAAAAACATAAATGCAAAGAATGTGAGAAAACATTCAGCCAGAGTTCATTCCTTACACAACATATGAGACTTCATACTGGAGAAAAGCCCTACAAAAGTAATGAATGTGGGAAAGCTTTTAGTGATTACTCAGGGCATATTAAGTATAAGAGAACTCACACTGGAGAGAAGCCCTATGAATGTAATGACTGTGGGAAAACTTTCAGTTTCTGTTCAGCCCTTGTTCAACATAAGATAATTTATACTGGAGAGAAGCCCTATAACTGTAATGACTGTGGAACAGCCTTTTGTGATCACTCAGTACTTATTCATCATCAGAGAACTCACACTGGAGAGAGACCCTATAAATGTGGAAAAGCATTCAGTCAGAGTACAAACCTCACAAATCACCAGAAAACTCATACTTGTGAAAAATCCTCTAAGAGATGAATGTGGAAAAGCTTTTAGTTACTGCTCAGGCCTTATTCAACATCAGATCATTTATACTGGTGAGAAACCTTATGAATGCAGTAAATGTGGCAAAGCCTTCAGCTGGAGGACAGATCTTAGTAAACATCATAAAACTCATACTGAAGAGAAACCCTATAAATGTAATGAATGTGGGAAAGCTTTTAGCCAAAGCACTTATCTTACAAAACACCAGAACATTCACAGTGGAGAGGAATCAAATACACATGATGGATGTGTGAAAACCTGTAGATAAAACTACTCTGTTCAACATGAAAACCTCACACTGAGACAGAATCCTCTGAGTACGCTGGGAGTTTGGTTAGTATGGAGACCCTTCCCAGGAAAACAGGTAGACCATGCAAACTTTGAATAACCTATGCCAGTCCTATGTTTCTAAGTTTTAGAAGTCCTGGGTTATTTTATCACCTCTGCCACTAACTAGGCCTTTTTACTTGGGATAAATCACTTTACATCTCTAAACCTTAAGTTCCTTACCTGAAAATTGGGAGGCCTGATTAGTTGAACTCTAAGAACTACATTTATTTTATCTACTACTATGCAGGTTTTTATAGATATACTTCAAAATTGTGACTTATTTATTGTAAATTGGATATGAATCACAATCATGAGGATATATTAATCATTAAGGATTAAATTAAAATGTTACATATGCTATTTATTGCCCCTGCATTGGTTCCCCAAAATTCAACATGTCATGAATATTGAAGAAAATTAAGAAATTAAATCTAAAAGTTCTATGAATAGAAGGAAGTTTGGGATCTTTTTATGATTCAAAATATGGTTTTGGATAAACCTCAGATTAAAGGTAGGTGGATAAAGGCTAGATAATCTAACTTTCATTCAAACCTAATCTTTCAATAAAAACCTAAGTTGAATATGGTTGCCATCATGTCCCAGATGAAAAGGAACTAGACAACAAACATGAATCAAGCAGATGACCAAGAAAAGAAATTGGAAAGTGCATTTGTTATTTCAACATCTATATATATAATGGGCATGTGAATGAGAATAAATTTTGAGATTAAGTATGTCTAAAAAGTCTGTTGTCTGACTTTTTTCTCTGATTACAGGGTCAATGGAATATGAAATATTAAATACAAATAAATATGAAGATTTATTTCAGATATCTATTAAATTGGTAATGGCAGGAAAAAGCACTTGATATGGAACTTATCCTGTGTATGGTTTTGGAGACTAGTTCAGACTTACTAATTCTGGAGTTCATTTTGGTGCCCAAGAAGACTGCTCTCCCATAAGGGTAAATTAAGTTGTTGGTAAATTAAGATGGACTTGTTACACAAAAGGCACTCTGCTGGCATAGTGATTAAAGCGCTTGGCTGCAAACTGAAAAGTTGGCAGTTTGAATCCACCAGCTGCTCCATGGGAGAAAGATGTAACAGTTTGCTTCTGTAAAGATTACAGCCTTAAAAATTCTATGGGGCAGATCTACTCTGTCCTTTAGGGTCACGATGAGTTATTTATTTTGCTACACAAGTCTTAGAAAAACCTGAACTTATGGCAGTGGTGTTTAAGTGGTGTTTAGAAGTGTTTCTATACATATACTGTACTAACAATATTCAGCTTGAAAGTGTAATGGAAAATAGATTTTATTCATAATAACTATACCCATGGGAGCTCAGGTGGCATAGTGCCTAAGGCATTTGATTGCTAACAAGAAGGCTGGTGGTTCAAACCCACCAGCCACGCCTCAGAAGGAAGATGGGGAAATCTACTTCTGTAGTGATACCGCCTTGGAAACCCAAGGAGGGGTCACTATGAATCAGATCCAACTCAACAGCAGTGTTTGAGATACCCATACCTGTCGAGTTGATTCTGGCTCATAATGACCCTATAGGATAGAATAGAACTGCCCCACAGGATTCCCACAGCTGTTAATCTTTACAGAAGCAAACTGCCATATATTTCCCCAGTGGAATTGTGGGTTTGAACCACTGACCTTTCAGTTGGCAGCTAAGCCTTAACCACTGCACTACCAGGATAAATCTGTATGGAAGTAGATTGCCCCATCTTCCTTCCACAGAGCAAGTGATGGGCTTGAACCACCAACTTTGTGGTTGGCAGTCAAATAAATGCCTTATACACTATACCACCAGAGCTCCTTCCTACTAATTATAGAACTATCAGATATTTAGGCATGATATTAGTAAGTAATATGTAAGACAAAAATGAAAAGAATCATAAAGGATTTTTATGGTAACAAAATGTTGATCCAAACATGAAGAATCACACACTTCACATGGGAAGAATCAATAAAACTGTGACATGATCATATTAATTTGTAAACTTAATGCCAGGTGATTCTAAATTTAATATGAAAGAAAAAAAAAGAATAACCAAATTATTTTAAGAATATATATGCTGTTGGGGGAGGGGTTATTCAAAACCAATTGATAGGTCAATAAAGCAGAAATGAAAACCATGAAACAGGTCCATGATGTAAAAGAATTTAGCATCTGACATTCCCAATTAAGAATGATTGGATAGTTCAGTAACAGTTTCAGACAAGTAGCTAAGCTTTATAGGAAAAAATTTCTTAAATAGATTTAGAATTAAATGTAAAAATTAACTGTAAGAAAAGTAAATAGAGGTAAGTATTTTTTATGATCTTGGACTGTGCAAACTTTCTGAAATAGTCACACACACACACAACATATATCTATCACTACAAAAAAAAAAAAAAAAAAACCCTTCTGTATGTTTCAAAATACCTTAAAATCTTAAAAGCAAATGATATGAGAAAAAATATTTTTGTGGTATGTATTATGGGAAATTAGTTAATATCCATAATATATAAGAGATTTTGTTAAATAATTAAAATTTTTCCTGTAGAAAAATGAACCAAAGATTTGACAAAAAAAAGAAGAAATACAAGTGGCCAATAAAATGTGAAACAATATTTGGCTCACTTGTTTTCAGAAAATTGTAGATTAGGACAACTATTAGATATACTTTTTGTTTCAACAAATTGGCAACTATTAGATTTGGAGGATAAGTACTCTAACAGTACCTTGAACACATTTAACTCATAGCCTATTTATTGCTAACAGTATTTCTGGAGGGCAAGTTGGTAATATGTAGCATAAAATTTAGAGAAATATATTTGTTTAGTTAATCTACCAAATATAGTTGTAGGAGTTTATTCAAAAGCAGCAGTTATAGATATGCACAAAATCTTACTTACAAGGATTTTTATTTAACATTATTGTAAGGATTAAAAACAGGGAACAACTAATTTAGGTCCATAATAGAAAATTGGTTAGATAACCTTGAATATTATATAACTATACAAACTTTTAAAAATTTCAATAAATGTGGAAATTAAGTGAAAAATACATGAAAAAATAGTAAATACAGTATGTGTATATGCGTAGGAAAAAGCTGAAATTATATACAGCAAAATGTAGGAGGTTCTGGTGATAGAGTTGATTTTATTTTTCCAAATTTTCTACAATACCTATATATTGTTTTGGAATTAAAAAAAATAGAGGACTAAGCAAATTTAATGGTCTTAGAATACAAGGATACTTTAATGAATTATTCATTATGAGCACAAGTATAAGATTGTCATAATGCTGTCCACCTAATGCCTATCGCTATTTTAGCCTGAGAAAATTAAATCACTTCGTACACATTCACCATTGAGCAAACTATCAGTCACCTCATTTACTAAGATAAGTTTCAGTGAGGCAGTTCACACTTGCGAATGCTTACTTCCCAACACTTTGACTAGTGCTGTGATTGGGATTCACTGCATTATCAGATTAAAGGTGACAAATGATTATCTCAAGAGTCAGGAAAGTAGTCTGGAGCAAGATAGCAGTGTAACCAGTTGTATGCTCCTGTCTCTGCACAGAGACACTCAAAAAACTAACAGAAGCCATCAGAAGCAACTTGGTCAGAAATCTGAAATCTAGTCACAGGATTACAGCAACTAAGAGAACGCTGCAGAATCAAACAAAAAGACAATACCTAAATGGTAGGAAAACTGGTTTTCTAGTTATCTGCACCGCACCCTGCCTGGCTTAGCTTGGCTATCTTAAAGCAGTAGTGGCAGCTTGCACTAACAGAGAGGGAGCCTACCTGGAGCTGATGAAATCAATTTTATTTGCAAATTGTGTCTGTTCTAACTTGGCTGGAGGCTGTCTGAAAAACCAAAGCGAGGTATTCATCTTAGATTGGCTTGTTCCAGAGCTCACACAGGGCTGAGAGGCCACAAGCAGTGTCTGAAGGCTATACTCACTGGCAGCCTCTTGAGGTTAAAGAGCAATTAAGGTATACGATATGTGCCTAAAGACTGAAAGGAGAAGCCAGGGAGAAAGTTTCTCTTAGATTTTATGCTTTCAAAAGCATTATGAATACATGGGAATTGAGAAAGCCACCTTCATGCCCAGGAAAAAAACACAAGCTCGGAAATTACCTGAAAAAATTTTATGCTTTAGAGTGTGGTGGAACCCCTGAGACTATGCCCCCTAACTGCCCCTTCAGGTCTGAAATTGAACCCACTCCTGTGGCTTCCAGCCAAACTAAAGACAGACATATGAGCTGAACATTTACATTAGGTAGATACACTCCTTGGAGAGATCGATCGTGGGAGAATAGAAGGGCTGTGTATGTACAGGGAGGCAGCGCAGCGGGCAGGAGTGCATGGGAGGGAATGCCACAACTAAGAGGTAACTATGGGGATGAAGTGGAAGGGGAACTATTACCTTGTCAATGTCATAAGACGAAGTGTATGTGAGCTGCTGTATGGAAAGTGAATTTGCTCTGTAAACTTTCATGCAAATCACAATAATAAATTTACAAAACAAAAAAATAAATATATTAAACATAATTGCCACCTCCCCACCAAAAAAAAAAAAATTCTACACTTTCACCCTCAGCTGATCCCTAGGCTCAGTGCAAAACCAAAAACCAAACTCGCTGCTATCGAGTCAGTTCTGACTCACAGAGACCCCCTTTGGGTTTCTGAAGCAGTAAATCTTTACGGAAGTAGGTTGCCCCATCTTCCTTCTGCAGAGTGGCTAGTAGGTTTGAACTGACAACCTTCTGGTTAGAAATCAAATGCTTTAGGCGTTGTCTCACCACCTGGCTAAATGTTAAAGGAGGACTTCAGCACAGACCCAATTTGCTAAGATTAGAGGAGAGATTTTATTATTTACTTGTTATTTATTTTTTGTTCCCTGGCATTCAAGGAAATCTTTTGAAACATTAGCTGAACATAAAGGAGCAAAGAATTCATTAGAATTCTACATATGTCCTGTAAGGCAGTCTTTGCAAAATTGTTATGGGAGGTGTTATGAATTGCATTGTATGCCCCAAAATATGTGCTGTAAGTCCTTTCCCTTGTTGTTGTTAGGTGCCATCAAGTTGGCTCCTACTCACAGCAACCCTCTGTACAACAGAATGAAACATTGCCTGGTCCTGTGGCAGCCTCACAATCCTTGCTATACCTGAGCCCATTGTTGCAGCCACTGTGTCAATCCATCTCGTTGAGGGCCTTCCCCTTTTTTGTTGACCCTCCACTTTACCAAGCATCATATCCTTCTCCAGGGAATGGTTCCTTCTGACAACATGACCAAAGTAGGTATACCTGTGGATGTAATCCCCTTTCGAAATAGGAGTTTCTTTGTTATGTTAAAAAGGCCTTGTCAGTATGTTGTTGTTGTTGTTGTTATGTGCCATCGAGTCAGCCCTGACTCATAGCGACCCCTCCTTGGGTTTCCGAGGCAGTATCACTACGGAAGTAGGATTGCCCAACCTTCCTTCCGAGGAGTGGCTGGTGGGTTTGAACCGCCAGCCGTCTGGTTAGCAGGCAAGTGGTGATGCTTTAAAAGGAAATGGTGAAGATGTCATTGGATATTGTAGGGAAGGTGATGCTTTTTATGCAGTCAAAAGGACTTGTCTGAATTATGTTAGAATGTCTTGTGGAAGGTAGAACTTTGAAGTGATAAACTTGGATATTTGGCTGAGGAGATTTTGAAGTAAAATCTTGAAGGGGCCTACTGATTTCTCCTTGCCACTTATGGTAAAATGCAAGAGGAAAGAGATGGGCTTAAAACTGAACTGAGCATAAAAGTAAACTATCAAACACAATTGTAAATGCACAAACAGCAGAAGACAAAGTAGATAACTGGGACCTCATAAAACTTAAATACTTATGCTCATCAAAAGAATAAAAAGACAGCCTAAGATTGGGGGAAAAAAATGTTCATGAAAGACATATCTGGTAAGGGTCTGATCTCCACAATATGTGGAAAATGGCAGCAATACAACAAGAAAAAGACAACCCAATTTACAAATGGGCAGAGAGCATGATGATCAGATACTTCACCAAAGAGGACATCTGAGCAACCAACAAACACATGAAAAAAATTTCACAGTCATTAGAAAGATGAAAAGCAAAAGTAGGATGAGATATCACCCCTGCTAAAATGGCACTGATTAAAAAAAAAAGAAAACAATAAATGCTGGTGAGGATATAGAGAGATTAGAACCCTTATATACTGCTGGTGGGAATGTAAAATGGTACAACCACAATGGAATGGTATAGCACTTACTAAAAAAATAGAAATAGAATTATCTTATGATCCAGCAATCCCACTCCTAGATATATACCCTAGAGTCCTAATAGAAGTGACACAGACATACGCACACCTATGTTCATTGCAGCACTATTCACAGTAACAGAAAGATGGAAACAACCTAAGTGTTCATCAACAGATGAATGGATAAACAAAATGTGATATACACATACAATGGGATACTATACAGCCATAAAGAATAATGATGCATTCTCAAAACATAATGTTGATGAATTTAGAGGACACTGTGCTGAGTGAAATAAGTCAATCACAAAAGGACAAATATTTTTTTATTTCACTTTTACAAAAAGACAAGAATGGATATACGTACAACAACCAAAAAATATGTGTGTGGTTACATATGTAGGTATGTATGCATATATGGGTATAGGTAAGTTTGTTCATGTATAGGTGTATTTATAGGCATATGTATATACATATATGTGTGTGCTGCATAATATTTACATGTACAATAAATCAAGGAGCCCTGTTGGTACCATGGTTAAGCGCTTGGCTGCTAGCCTAAAGATTGGCCTTTGGAACCCATTGGTCATTCTGCAGGAGGAAGATGTGCAGCAGTCTGCTTCTGTAAAGATTTGCAGCCTTGGAAACCCTGTGGGCAGTTCTACTGTGCCCTACTGGGGCACTATGAGTCAGAATCAATTCAGCACAGTGGATTTGGTTTTATAAAGCACATAGGGGGCACAGTTATCGACACTTCTGAGATATAACCAAACACCTGTGTGATTGGTTTACTGGGTTTGAAGGCTTAAGACCATAGTCTTGTGGGACCATTCAGTCAATTGGCATAATATAGTTCATAAAGTTTATGTTCCACATCCTAGTTTGGTGAGTAGCATCTGGGATCTTAAAAGCTTGCAAGTGGCCATCAAATATAGAACTACTCACCTTTACTCATCAGGAGCAAAAGAAAAAGAAGGAAACCAAAGATGCAGAAAAGAAACTAATCTACATTACATGAACCATGGTGTCATCTACTCTGAAACCAGAATTAGATGGTGACTGGCTATCATTGCTGATCATCTGATCAGGAACACAATAGATGGACCTTGATAAAATAGGAGCAAAATGTAAAACAAAACTCAAACTTTTTATTTTTATTCTCTGTTGTTGAGAATATACACAGCGACACCAATTCAACTATTTCAACATAAACAATTCAGTGATATTGATTGCATTCTTTGACAAAAGTCAAATTCTTTAAAAGTCCAGACTCACTGGACCCGTTCAGACTAGAGGAACCCCCAATACTAGTGCCCTGAGATACCCTTTAAACATTGAACTGAAACTACTCCCATAAGTCACCTTTCAGCTAAATGATAGATTGATTAAAAATAAACAATAGCACCTGAGTACTGTGCTTTAAAAAACATTTATATGAGACCAAATGGTCAACATTTATTATAAAACACAGATGAGGAGGTAATGGGGGGACAGGGAACCTAGATTAATGGAAACAAAACAACCAGAACAGAAATAATGAGAATGTTGACACATTGTGAAAATGTAACCAGTGTCACTGAACAATTTATAGTTGTTGTTAGGTGCTGTTGAGTCATGTCCAACTCATAACAACCCTATGCACAGCAGAAGAAACACCACCCAGTCCTGCGCCAGTTCCATGATCCTTGCTATACTGGAGCCAATCACCACAGCCACTGTGTCATACTGGAGCCAATCACCACAGCCACTGTGTCAATCCATCTCATTGAGGGCCTTTCCCTCTTTCGTTGACCCTCCACCTTACCAAGCATGGCATTCTTCTCCAGGGAATGGTCCCTTCTAACAACATGACCAAAGTAAGTGAGATGACGTCTGGCCATTCTCGTTCCATTCTGGCTGCACTTGCTCCAGGACAGATCTGTTAGTTCTTTCAGCAGTCCACGGTACTTTCAGCATTCTCCGCCAGCACCACAACTCAAAAGCATCAACTCTTCTTCGGTCTTCCTTATTCATTGTCCAGCTCTCACATGCATATGAGGGGACTGAAAATATCATGGGTTGTGTTAGGTGCACCTTAGTCCTCAAGGAGACATCCTTGCTCCTCAGCACTTGAAAGAGGTCCCTTGCAGCCAACTTGCCCTGTGCTATACATCATCTAATGTCCTGACTGCTGCTTCCATTGGCGTTGATTGTAGAACCAAGCAATATGAAGTCTTTGACAACTTCAATCTTTTCTCCATTTATCGTGATGCTGCTTATAGGTCCAGTTGTGAGGATTTTTGTTCTCTTTATATTGAGATGTAATCCATACTGCAGAATGTATTCTTCAATCTTCATCAGTAAGTGCCTCAAGTCAGCAAGCAAAGTTGTGTTGTCAGCATATCGCAGGTTGTTAATGATTCTTCCTCCAATCGAGCCACGTTCTTCTTCATATAGTCCACTTCTCAGACTATTTGCTCAGCATATAGATTGGATAAGTATGGGGAAAGGATACAACCCTGACGCACTCCCTTCTTGATTTTAAATCATTCAGTGTCCCCTTGTTCTGTTCAAACAACAGCCTCCTGGTCAATGTACAGGTTCCTCATGAGCACAATCAAGTGTTCTGGAATTCCCATTCTTCTCAATGCCATCCATAATTTTTCATGATCCACATAATCAAATGCTTTTGCATAGTCAATAAAACACAAGTAAACATCTTTCTGGTTTTCTTTGCCTTGAGCCAGCTGACAGCAGCTATGATATCCTTTGTTCCACATCCTCTTCTGAATCCAGCTTGCACCTCAGGAAGTTCTCTGTCAATATACTGCTGCAACCATTTTTGAATTATCTTCAGTAAGATCTTACTTGTGTGTGATATTAATGATATTGTTCAATAATTTCCACATTCTGTGGGATCACCTTTCTTTGGAATGGGTACAAATGTGGATCTCTTGCAGTCAGTTGGCCAGGTAGCTGCTTTTCAAATCTCTTGGCATAACCAAGTGTGTGCCTCCAGTGGGGCATCCGTTTGTTGAAATATCTCAATGGGTATTCCGTCAATTCCTGGAGCCTTGTTCTTTGCCAGTTCCTTCAGTGTAGCTTCGACTTCTTCCTTCAGTACCATTGGTTCTTGATCACATGGCACCTCCTGAAGTGGATGAAGATCCACCAGTTCTTTTTGGTACAGTGACTGTGTATTCCTCCCATCTTCTTTTGATGTATCCTGCATCATTCAATGTTTCGCCCATAGAATCTTTCAATATTGCAACTCAAGGCTTAAATTTTTTCCTCAATTCTTTCAGCTTGAGAAATGCCAAGCGTGTTATTCCCTTTTGGTTTTCTAACCCCGGGGTCTTTGCACATTTCATTATAGTAATTGGCTTTGTCTGTTCGAGCTGCTGTTTGAAATCTCCTGTTCAGCTCTTTTATCTTGTCCATTCTTCCATTTGCTTTAGCTACTCTCCACTCAAGGACAAGTTTCAGAGTCTCTTCTGTCATTATTCCCCTTACATAGATCCTGGGAAAGAGGCAGGGATCTATGTAAGGGGAACAATTTATACAGAAATTGTTAAATGGGAACCTAATTTTCTGTGTGAAATTTCACCAGAAACACAATAAAATATTATTTTTAAAGAAAGAACTGTGCAAAATGAAACCAGAATTTAAAGATTTGGAATATCCTGTTGTAGAAAGTATGGAAGGAAATGTGTCCTGGAAAATCATTCCCCAGGACGTGCCTACTCAATCTTTTGTCAAAGAGATTAAGCCTGTGAATGATGGAAATACCATAGGCTTAGAGTGAAAGGGCCAGAGACAGTACAAAATAAAAACCGCCTTCAATGATGGTGACAGTGACCAACACTGCACTGGGGGTGAGGTACTGTGACCCAGTTGAACTCTGCATCTAGAAAGCCCAAGATTGAAGATGAAATATAGGAGACATCGATTAACCTGGAAACAGGGATATCTTTGGAACTTTCCTCTTATCCACAGAAACCTTTTATTTTTTTATTTTATTTTATTTTTTTTTATTTATTTTTTATTAGGATTTGGGTGAAGATTTACAGAGTAAATTCACTTTTCATACAGCAGTTCACATATACTTTGTCTCATGTCATTGACCAAAATTTACAATACAGCAGCTCCCCTCCCACTTCCTCCCCATAGTTACCTCCTCCCAGTGTCCATCCCTTCATACTCTTCTGCACCCTGAGCTATCTCCCTGTGCATAAGCAACCCTTCCTTCTCCCATGATTGTTCTCTCCAGGGCGTGTGTCTACTTGAGGTAAATGTTTAACTCACATGCCTGTACTTTGTTTGGCTGGAAACCACAGTTGTGGGTTCAATTCCAGACCTGAAGGGCAGCTAGGGGCCATAGTCTCAGTGGTTACACCAGGCTCTATTGGACCAGCAAACCTGGTCCCCGCCTTCTTTTTTTTTTTTTGCCTCCAAATGATTTTGAGTTTTGTTCCACATTGTTCTCCCTCTTTATGCAGGATCTCCTACATCCCTTCCAAGTGGATGGCAGTGGTAGCTGGGCACCATCTAGTTCTTATCCACAGAAACCTTTTAAAGTATCATTGCGTGGAACTGATTTCTTCAACTCATTCCGCTCATTGTAACTCCCACTAAGAAGATGGCCACTGATGAGACAGGTACATACTTTATCCACTGACCCTGAGTGAACAACTGTATTGGTTATCAGAACTACCCTATTTCTTCCTCTTCCTCCTTTCTCTGGCAGCCTACATTATGGGTGTGTATAACTTTGGTCTAATTGATGTCCTCTGCCACATGGAGGAACTCTCAGGGTCTGCACAGATGTCACAATGGCAGTGATGTGTTTGGCTGGCTTATCCTTTATCCCTGTAGCTGGCCTCACAGGATTACATGTGGTGTTGGGAGTAGGGGACACCCATCCAATGAATAGGTTATGGGCAGATTCCAAGGAGATGTGATCTCCTTCACCAATAACTGTTGTAACAATGTCAGTCATGTACCCTATAGTTCCCCAGCACCCAGATATTTGGGAGACCAAAGAAAGGGAAGACAATTGTAATCCAACCTCTCTTCCTTTGACCAGAAGTATCAGATGGCCAGGAAACTGTGAAGATCATGGACAATGGTATTCAGGGAAACCTGAGAACTAAATGTAAGGGAAGCTTGGAGTCAGTCCACAGATGTTGAATCTCCACTTTCTTCTAAGCTGGACCTGAGCCACTAAACGGGGCTATGAACACTACTGAACTGCCTCTTGGGCAAGGGCACCTCCCTTACATATAAGGGCAGCTCCCATGTACAAGGGTCAGCCATGCTGCACTAGCAGCAGTTCATCAGCTGCCATGCCCCATTTCTACAACACCAACTTGAATTACAGGGACAGCTTGAAAGAGCTAACCTCAGTTCCAGAGAGCAGCTCCCATCCCAGCTACTGCTCAGAACTCAAGCCCACTTTGGATCTCCCACCTTTGGCAAAATTTCACTTTGATACACTATCCAATGGCTCAAGCTCCTCCAGCCCCAAGTCAGTCCAGGGCACAGTCTTTGAGTTGGGTTAGTTGTAGTCCATTCTTTTAGAGAATACAACCTGCACCTCCCATAGTAGCCTGGCCAACCAAACACAAAATGAAGACCTATCTTACAACAGCCTAGTCACTCCTTCATTCAAACAGCTCTGATTTCACGTTAGAGCAGGCAGGGTCTGAGCCAGACCTGCCTTTAGGCTACACCTCTCTCTGTCAGCCTGGCTGTCCCACCAATGGATAGCTGAGAGGCACCTACAGTTGGTGCCATCTGGGCCATCATACTGACAGTCTTCACCAGTCCAATATGGGAAGAATCTGTGTGTAACATTGTAGCCATCCACCAAGAATAAGAAAAGGTGCTGCAGCAGTTACCCCACTCCTGGACCACAAGAAAGAACCAGGCTCCCCTCTCCTGCATGGTCATTTTTTTAACAATCACTGATTCCAAGATGATAAGAAGCTTCTTAAAAATGCGGTGGGGTTGGAGAGTCAGAGACTGAGGATTTTTGAAACTGGGATAACAACTTGCCTTCCAACATTTTAGATTTTCCCTTCCTTAACCCCTGGACCAGACTCAATGGACTTTTGTATAATTGCTTGCTTTGGAAGGAATCAGATTATTTTTAAACTAGAAATATTTTTTGTTATTGTTATGGATTCTATTCTTTCCCTCCTCTGCGTTACCAGGTCTTCTCTCTGTCTGACTGTCTGTCTCTCTCTCTCATAAGTATCAAAGAGGGGGAAAAGAGGGATATGGGATGTGCCTAAGGAGAGGGATCCTACTCTTACCAGCAGAAAAAGAGGGGGCACATCAAAATCTTCCTTTCATCCATGGTTCCCTTTTATTAACCTTCAGAAAACTGAAGAGAATAAATTGAAACTCTAACATAAACAATGAAAGGATTTAGTAAAATTTCAGGATATAAAATTAAACCTAAAAATCAGTATGTTTCATATATAACCACAATGAAGAACAATTTACAATAACAAAAACAAAATATAAAAAGATCTAATAAACATAACAAAAGTGCTCCAGATCCATATGAGGAAAACTTTAAAATCTTCCTGAAAGCTACAAAACTTGGTGTTAGATGCCGTGGAGTCACTTCCGGTTCATAGGGACCTCTACGTATAGAACAGAAGCAAAAGCTGCCAGATCCTGCACACGAAATAACGTTCTTCCGTCAGCCTAAGTAAAATGACAGAGACATGCTTTAATTTTCTCGTTATTTGTGGGCTCTATGGCTTAGCTGGTTAAAGCGCCTGTCTCGTAAACAGGAGATCCTGGGTTCGACTCCCAGTAGGGCCTTCGCTTTTTTTTTTTTTTTTTTTTTTTGTTAAGGCAGTCACTTTTACTCAAAATTCATTTTTAAAGTTGGCTAGTGGTTTCCTGGTGGCTTTGTGTCTAAGGCATTTCACCGCTAACTAGAAGCCTGGCGGTTCAAACCCACCAGCCGTTCCTTCTAAGGAAGATTGGACAATCTCCTTCCTTAGATCAGCCTCGGAAACCCAAGAAGGGCTAGATAGGAGGCGGATTCGACTCCAAGGTAGGGTGTTATGTCTGCGTTAGGACACATTCTCTCCGTGGCCGGTTAGCTCAGTTGGTTAGAGCGTGGTGCTAATAACGCCAAGGTCGCGGGTTCGATCCCCGTACGGGCCAAACTATGAGGCTTTCTTTTTAAGGAGTTCTCATGGCGCTGTGCCTAAGGCATTTGACTGCTAAGCAGAAGTTCGTCAGCTCAAACCCAACAGTCACTCGGCAGAAAGAAAATGTCCCAATTTACTTCCCTAAGGATTTCCTGGGGAGCTCTGGTAGCATAGTGGCTAAAGCACTTGACTGCTAACCAAACCCACCAGCCACTCCGCGGAAGGAAGGTTGGGCAATCCTACTTCCGTAGTGATACTGCCTCGGAAACCCAAGGAGGGGTCGCTATGAGTCCGGGCCGACTCGACGGCACATAACAACAACAAGGATTTCCTACCTCGGAAACTCAATGGGGGGTTACCATGAGTCGGAATCGATTCTATGGCAGAGAGTTTGTTTTTGTTTGTTTGTTTTTCCTGAAGACCACTTACTCAATAATTCATGAACACTTGAATGCCTGTCTGACACTTCTAATATTCTCCACTCAGGAAACAGGCTGATGAGATTACTCAGCTGCAAACACATGCTGTTGTTAGGTGCGGTTGAGTTGGTTCGCATTCATCGTTACTCTATGAACGACAGAATGAAACATTGCCTGGTCCTGCACCACCCTCACAATCACTACTATGTTTGATCCCATTGTTGCAACCACTTTGTCAAGCCATCTCATTCATTCATAAAAATGGAAGGATGACTCAGAGAAGATAAGTCAAGGGCAGAGCCACTAGCCAGAGGCAGAGCCTCAAACCACACAGCATACATTCCAGACCTTGAAACCTAATGTTGTTTGCCTAGCTGAAATTTAGACATTTCTTGGGACCACTGAGTCCTTTTTTTCCTTCTGAGTCCTTCACTTTCATCCCTTTTTCAATTGGAATGTCTAGAACTGTTATTCTATGCCTGTCTTATCATTGTATTTTGGAGAGCAGATAACTTCTTTCTTGAATTTCACAGATTCACAGATAGAGAGGAATTGTTACCTCAGGATGGATTATACGCAGAGCCTTGTTGTTGTTGTTGTTGTTATGTGCCGTCGAGTCGGCCCCGACTCATAGTGACCCCTCCTTGGGTTTCCGTGGCAGTATCACTACGGAAGTAGGATTGCCCGACCTTCCTTCCTTACTCACACCTAATTTAGAAGATTCAGATGATAAGATTTAGGACTTTTGAGTTGATGAAATTTAGATGTGATTTTGGACTTTGAGTTGATGATATCATGGGTTGAGAATTGGGGGTATGTTGGGATGAAGTAAATATTTTCGCAGGTTGGACAGATGTGAATCTTTGGAGACCAGAGGGCAGACTGTGGTAGATGTAATAATGCCCCACACCACCCCGCCAAAGATATCCATATCCGGAAGGTTGGGCAATCCTACTTCCGTAGTGATACTGCCTCCGAAACCCAAGGAGGGGTCATTATGAGTCGGGGCCGACTCGACGGCACATAACAACAACAACAATATCCAAAAGCTGTGAATATGTTACCTTACATGACAAAAGGAACTTTGCAGAGTTGACTGTTAAGGATCTTGCTATGGAAAAAATCATTCTGGATTTTCTGGGTGGATCCGATGTTCCAAGGTCTTTATTGAGGAATATAGGAGGGCTAGAGTTAGACAAGGAAATGACAGAACAGAAGCAGAGGTTAGAGTGATACAGCCACAAGCCAAAGAATATAGGTGGCCTCTAGAAGCTGGAAAAGGCAAGGGATGTATTCTTCACCAGAGTTTCTAGGAAGAATGCAACTCTGCCAACATCTTGAGTTTAGACCTATAGGACCCAATTCAGACTTCTGCTCTCCAGAACTGTAAGATGATAACACTGTGTTTTTTTAAGCCATTAAATTTGTGGTTTTGCTACAGTAGTAATAGACAACTAATCCAATGTTTGGTATTAGGTCGTACTCTAGTCAATATATTGAAAAACTGACTTGTTCCCAAGGAAATTGATAAAGTTCTTGAAGTTCAGAATGTTTAAAAAAAAAAAAAAAAAAATCACGCTACAGTCCCAGAAATAATCACATGACATGAGTTTCAGAATTAGTTCTGGAATCTGCGTTTCATACTCAAAAACTCGCTCAGTGGCATAATTTTCCCTACTACCACGTTTATTTTTCAAGTATATAGTGCCTAAGGCAGTTGACTGCTAACCGGAAGGCTGGAGGTTCAAACCCACCAGCCACTCCTCGGAAGGAAGATTGGGAAATCTACTTCCTTAGGGATACCGCCTGGAAAACCCAGGGAGAGGTCGTTATGAGCAGTGAAAGGTTTTTTTTTTTTGTTTGTTTGTTTGATAGGAGGACCAAGAAAACACTGCCTTCTCTGAGGATCGAACTCAGGACCTTCAGATTATGAGACTGACGCGCTGCCTGCTGCGCTAAGAAGGCATTCTTGTGGATACCTTTTAGCAACGCTATAAATTCGAATGATTTCAAGCCTCAGAGAAATTTCTGAAAAATGAACCCAAGCTCGGATCTGACTCGAGGGCAGTGAGTTTGGTCTTTTGGTTTCATATATTGTATACCTACCTCTAAGCCGCAAAAGGAATTGGTGCTACCTCGTACATACGTGTTCATGCTCTGAATTTGTCACAATAACCTTGATCCAAATAATTTCAGGATTTTTCCCTTGAGTAGATAAATATGCAAGAGTGAAGTTTTCCACTCCGCTTCAAACATCACTTTGCTGACTGACATCCAGCAAGTTACTTATGATCTCTGTGCCTCTTATCTCCATCATAGAAATGGAGATCATAGTAAGTAAAAAAACCGAAGCGGTAAATCTTTACGGAAGTCGAGTGCCCACTCTTCCACCGAGCGGCTGGTAGGTTTGAATGACCTATCTTTTGGTGCACAAATACCTTAGGCACTATGCCACCAGAGCTTCTGGTACCTAATATTTGGAGGCAGTTTAGTGGACTGAATGACAGTAAATGTAAGGACAGTTTACGGCACGTAATAAGTTCCCAACAAATTTTAGTTGTCATTTATCGGTGTTTTGGACAAACACCGTGTAGAAATATTTTAGGAAAAGAAAAACGTGGTGGAAAACGTTCTTGTTTCTTTTCAAATACTAAGATTTAAAATGCTGTAATATGGGTGGTAGCGTGGCCGAGCGGTCTAAGGCGCTGGATTAAGGCTCCAGTCTCTTCGGAGGCGTGGGTTCGAATCCCACCGCTGCCAGTTCTATTGCAAATTGAATTTCTTTAGGCGTTGTCATTTCTTTCTATTCCTTATATCTAAGAACAGTATTTCGTGTCCTAGAGAAGATTTTATGTTTTTAAAATGTTTATATTGAAATATGACTTTCACATATTTCCAAATTCCAAAATCAGCGAGTTTATGTACTATGCGGGGAGACAGCTCAGAGGGCGGGAATGCATGGGAGGGGAAGACACAGGGAACAAACAGGTAACTACCGGGAGGAAGTGGGGAGAGAGCAGCTCCATTGTGGGGAATTGTACTCAATGTCACGAGACAAAATGTGTATGAACTCCTGTATTGAAAATGAATTTGCTCTGCAAACTTTCACCCAAATCACAATAAAAATTGGGGGAGGGGTGGAGAGTTTATGTACTGTGAAATTCTCTCCCTACCCCCACTTCCCCTCTGCATTCTACCTGCCCTGGATTCTGCCTACCCCAGCAATATATTACTCTGGGGTTACCTGCAAGAAATGTTATTTGCATAAACAAGCCAATAACCAGTAGCCATGGAGACTCCGCGTGTGTCAGAGTAGAAGTGTGCTCCATAGAGTTTTCAACAGCTGATTTTTCAGAAGTAGATTACCAGGCTTTTCTTCTGAGGTGCCTCTGGATAGACTTCAGTCTTCCAGTTAGTAGCCCAGCCCACTAACCTTGTGCACCACCTAGGGACAAACAAGCTAATAGGAATCTATTTTTCTTATGTTTTATACTTTCCAAAGCTACTCTACTGCTGTGGGGAGCCAGGATTTATGCCCCATGAGTTGCTTATCTTGGAGACAGCAGTCTTTGACAAACAAGAAGGCCTTTACTTAAATCTTTCCTTTACTTCCCGCCCTGACCCTTACTGCACTACCCACGCCTTAATCTTTCGAAAGATGCATTGTGAGCTTTCCAGCACCAATCAGAGAAGCCCTCTTTGTTAGAGGACTAAAAAGGCCCGAGGGACTTCCCCTTTAGAAGAAACTGGAAAGTCCCAAAACCTCACCAATCAGCTTTTGCCAGATCTGTACGCGCGCCCTTTTTCTACCTATTAGACGCCTGTTATTTTTAAACCTGCCTTTTGTACCAATCATTAACGTCCAACACCACCTTATGTAACTGCCTTTTGAAAAACGTCACTTTTAGTATATATACTTCGCTCTGAATCTAATAAAGCTGAGACTTGATCAGAATTCCTGTCTTGTCTCCATTTCTCGTGTCTTCTGTCCCATCTTCCTCACTCGCTCCCTCAGGGTCTCCGTTGATTGACCTGCGGGCCGGGTCATACTGCATGTTTTGTATAAAACCAAAAAAACCAAACACCCTACCGTGAAGTCGGATCTGACTCATACTATCACTACGGAGGTAGAGAAGTGGCTGGTGGACTTGAACCACCAGGCTTCTAAAATCCTTTAGGCACTAGGCCACAAGAGCCCATATTTTGTTTGGGTTTGTTGTGATTATTTTGTCTTGTTTTTGTAAGAGAATGGAGGTATAACTAGGCAGAACTTTTTTTTTAATGCAGTAAATAAATTAAGTCAAACTTTTATTGTTTCTAAGTTTTGGTGTTTTGTTGTTGTTGTTCTTGTTGTTGTTGTTTTTTAAATAGAAATTGTTATCCAAACTTTCTGTCTTGGCACTTTCAGTAATTACATTTGGTTTTATCTTTCATTTCTTACTTTAAAATTTGTATCTCCTTGGTATTTATTTTGGTATCACAGGTGATATATTGATCTAATCTTTTATTTTCCAAGATGGCTACCTAGTTAACCTGACACCATTTGTTGAATAATCTACCCATTTCTATTTATTTGAATTGCCATTTTTAAAAATCATATTTGCATTTATATGAAAATAAGAAGTTTGTATCTGAACTTTTTACTTTTCTGCATCAATTTTAAGTGGAGTCTTAAATAGCTATTTATTTTCCAATTTCTTGGTGGCTCCATTGGACCAAATATGATTTGAGGGGCCTAACAATGGCTGGTTTACTCTATGTTAACATCTGAATGTGTCATTAATCCAATGCCTATATTGATATAAAGGTTCTTGACTAAGGCATTTGACTGCTAACCAGAAGGCTGGTGGTTCACAACCACCAGCCACTCCTCAGAAGGCAGGTTGGGCAGTCTATTTCCATAGTGATCCCACCTTGGAAACCCAAGGAGGGGTAGCTATGAGTCGGGAATGACTAAATGGCAGTGCATTTGGTTTTGGTAAAGGTTGGTGGCTGAAACTCACACCAGCACTGTGGAAGAAAGGCCTGGCAATCCGTTTCTGTGAAGACTGCAGCCCAGAAAACCCTGTGACACACGAGGTATCAGGAGTCAGAATCCACTAGAAGACAATGGGTTAGTTATTATTGTTATTATTGCTATTATTATATTACAATACGAAGTGGTTGCAATAGTGTGGAGAACCAGAGTATTGTGGCATGCTGGTGGGAATGTTTATTAGGCGAGATCAATCAGAACTACCATCGCACAACACATACACTGCTTAAGCAATTCCACCTATAGAAAGTGCTCATACCCACTTGAAATGTCTGAAAGGGAGTATTACTTATTGCAGCATGGTTTGTATGTAAGATATGTATTATGATGCATCCATGCAATGGAGATCTATGCTTCCAAGCTAAGAAGGTAGAAGTTCATTCTGTAGTGACTTGGAAATCACTACAACATCCACGAAGAGAAAGAACAGGATGCAGTGGAATGTGTTCGGAATTTCCTTATTTGTACAAAAGTGAGGGAAATAATATCCCTGAGAGGATACCCAAGAAACCATATTTGCCTGCGGAAGGAAGAACGGGGTGACTGGGGAGGCTGCAGGAGAGTCAGGGATCAGACTTTTACACCTTTGCGGCGGCAACAAGTTTGGTTTTGGTTGGTCAAGCGGAGACAGTGGAGATCTAAGTTTCGCCTCCTTTGCTGTCTCTTTATGTTTGCCACATACTATAAAATGTAAAGGCAGTCAAAGAATAAAATTCATTAAACTCCAAGAGAGAGAAAAGCAATCTTGAGAAAATGATTAAAAATCGGCGGGGAGACGCGGCGTCAGGACCCGGACCATGCGGAGGTGAAGGTTGCAGTCAGCCGGGTCTGGGGGTCTGGGTGAGAAGCCGGAAGTTATTGTTTCTATCTGCAACCTGACAACAAAGGCCTTCTCCCCCCACCACCTGGAAATCGAGTTAGGGTTGTGTGTGTGTGTGTGTGTTGTACATGCCTGTGTGAGAGAGTTTCTTGTTGGGCAAACAGATCTTCCACTTTTTGCTGAATGTGTTGATAATCTTAATTCTCAAACCACAACAGGATTCAGTTTGCACGTGGTGCAAGTCTTGGGGCCCCCCCCCCCCCCCCGCCCTGGCACACTCTCACTTCAACCCATGCAGTTCGGACGGGGTCCCTGGGTCCCCCCTCCCCTGGCCCGCCTTCCCCGTTTATCCCTCAGTCCTTTCAGTCCTCGCCTGTCCTAGGGGCCCGGGTCCCACAGCCTTTCTACAGTCCCACGCTGGACCTTCTCAGGGATAAAGAGCTGTGGTCAGGTTCCCAGGCAGCCAGCCCCGCCTTCTGAACGTCCCCGGGAGGATTGCAACCCGGGATGAGGGCGAGGGTCACTGCCGGGCGCAGGGCCGAGTCAGAGGCGAGAAGACATTAATGTCTCTGCGAGTCGATGACCTACTGCGCTCGAAACTAGGCCTTTGATGAGCAGAGGGCACAGTGGTGGTTCGCTGGCACCACAGGGCTCTTCACCTTAAGGCGCTATACCTGGATTCAGGGACGACCACGTGACCAGCCGGCCCCACTTCACCTCCTTTGCGCAGGAGGCTCCACACCTTTGGCTGTCCCTTTGGAGTCGTTACAACGCTCCCGACACAGGTATTGTGGAATTTTAAGGAAGCGATGATTTTAAGGGAGACTGTTGTTGTTATGTGCCCTTGAGTCTGACCCGACTCATAGCGACCCCTCCTTGGGTTTCTGAGGCAGTATCACTACGGAAGTAGATTGCCCCATCTTCCTTCCGAGGAGTGGCTGGTGGGTTTGAATTCGACCCTCGCAGGCTTCTCCTCTGCTCCATTCTCTCTCCACCAAATAACTGCTTGCTGTGAGTGCAAGTGATGCTGGAACCTGGAAATCTGAGTCTCTCATTGACTGTCCTTGGTAGAGACCCTCACTTAGGGCACTCGAATCTAAGTTACAAAGGATGAGTTGCAGTAACAACAAAGTTGGTTTTTTAACTTTTATCTCATTTGGAACGATTGGGCAGCCTCGACTTTTACTTGGGGTTATCCTTGGACTATGTGAAGCGTCACTGACACTCAAGCTGCCGGACTTTTAAGTCTGCAGTACATCTGAGTAAATCAAACGTCTTCTTGGAGTTTGCCCACTTTCTCACGGTAAGCTTCTCTGGAACGTGTGGACTGTGGCAAGAATATTTCATCTAGTTGGTCAAGTCATGTCCAGCACTAACCATTGCATGTGTATGGTATTTGTGGCTTAGTTGGTAAAAGCTCCTGTCTTGTAAACAGGAGATCCTCAGTTTCCAAGGCTATAAATCTTTATGGACGCTGACTGCTGCATATTTCTCCCGCGAGTGGCTGGTGGGTTCCAGCCACCGACCTTTTCGTTAGCAGCCCAATGCTTGAAACACTGAGCCACCAGAATTTCTTACTCTAGCCCTCAAAGCAAAAAATCACCGCCATGGAGCCGATTCCGACTTATAGCAACCCACATTGGGTTTCTGAAGCAGTAAATCTTTAGGGAAGTAGAATGTCCAGTCCTTCCCCGAGTGGCTGGTGGGTTTGAACTACCAAACTTCTGGTTACCAGTTAAATGCCTTAGGCACTAGACCACCAGAGCTCCTTTTACTCTAGCTCCTCCTCAAAAAGAGAGAGAGAGAGAGAGAGAGAGAGAGAAGAAAAGAAAAAGAAAAAAAGAAAAGACTTACTGCCATCGAGTTGATTCAACTCACAGTGACCCCTCCTTGGGTTTCTGAGGCGGTATCTCTATGGAAGTAGATTGCCCAATCTTCCTTTTGAGAAGTGGCTGGTGGGTTCTCACTAGCCTTTTGGTTAGCAGTCAAATGCCTTATGTACTACAGCCACCAGAGCTCCTACTCAATACACCTAAATTCTCTACCACACTTAATATACTGTAAAGTCTGTTTCTATTAATCATAAGACATGATGGCAGAATTCCCACTCCCAAAGGAAAATTGATATGCCCTAAATAACTTTCATGTAAGTTTTTGCATTGAATTATGCCAGTTCTTTTTCTACAAAAATTATTTATTGAGTTTCTACTATGTGATATGCACAGATTCAAAACATACACAGACGTAGCTAGCAAAATGTTATTTGCATTTATCCTCTCATCTAGCAAACCCTTTGGTAGAGATCAATTCCAAACACCCCCACCCTCCATCAGCTTTCAACCAAACAATAGACAAGCCTATAAAGTGAATAATAACCCCAGAAGGTTTATTATTGGACTCTGCAGTTCAACCAACCATACAAAACCAGAAAGTCAATATTTTCCCAAAAACAACGCTCAGAAGGCAGGAAGGGGAAGGAAATACAGTCGCACAGAAAAGGGATCCCAGGAAGGAAGTGGGAAGAGTGCTGTTACGTTGAGGCAACTGCAACCAATGTCACAAAAGAATATGTGTATAAATTGTTGAAGAGAAACTAATTTGCTCTGTAAACTTTCACCCAAGATACAATTTAAAAAAAAAAAATCCAAACACACATGGGTCAAAATACAAAATGAAATATGAAGATGGCTCATCTTTTCAAAATTTATAATTGAAGAAGACTTGCAATAACCCACATATCTATTAACTGAGGATTGATTGAATAAGCTATGGTATATACATATAGATGTGTTATGGATTGTATTGTGTCCCCCAAAGATGGTATGTTGAAGTGTTAAGCCCCAGTGTCTGTGAATGTGATCTTGTTTGCAAATAGGGTCTCTGCAGATGTTATCAGTTAAATTAACATAACCTCATAAGGAATTAGGGTGGATCCCAATACCATCTGAGTGGTACATTACAAAAGAGGAGAAAAAACACAGGAAAGATGGTCATGGAGTTATGCTGCAGGTGTAAACCAAGGAATGTTTGGGGCTACCAGAACCTGGAAGAGATAAGAAAGGATCTTCCCTAGAGCCTCCAGTGAAAATGTGGCCCTGTTGACAGGAGCACTGGGGATGTAGTGCTTGAGCACTAAAAAAAAAAACAAAAACAAAACTTAACTGCCGTGGAGTCGAGTCTGACTCATAGCGACCCTTCTTGGGTTTCCAATGTGCTATCCCTATGGAAGTAGATTGCCTAGTCTTCCGAGGAATGGCTGGCTGGTTGAGCACTAGACTAACTGAAACATCAGCAGTTTGAACTCAATAGCCCCTGGAGGGAGGATGGTGTGGCAGTCAGTTTGCATAAAGATTAAACTGTGGCAGTTGAGTGGATTTCAACTCATAGAGACCCTACAGAATGGAGTAGAACTGCCCCACAGATTTCCGAGACCACCACTTGTCTGTCAGTGTGTCACACATTCCAATCACCAGTTATTACCAATGATCTTGATCGCATGTTTGATCCATTTTAGACCGCAGAAGTTGGTAACAATCTTCAGTTTCTTCATCTCTGACATTAGTGGTTGGTGCGTAAGTTTGAATAATAATCATATTAACTGGTCTTCCTTGTATGTGTATGGATATTACCCTGTTCCTAACAGGATTGTGCTTCAAGATAGATCTTGAAATGTTCTTTTTGAGATAACTGTGACTCTATTCTCCTTCAATTTGCCATTCCCAGCATAGCAGACAATTTGGTTTCAAAATGGCCAATACCAGTCCATTTCCAGAAGGCTGGCGGTTCAAACCCACCAGCCACTCCTCGGAAGGAAGGTTGGGCAATCTACTTCTGTAACGATACTGGCTTGGAAACTCAAGGAGGTGTCACTATGAGTCGTATCTGACTCGATGGCAGTGAGTTTGTTTTGTTTTGTTTTGAATATAGAGGATATTGATCTTTATGCATTTCATTTCTTTTGACATCCAATTTTCCTAGATTCATACTTCATACACTCCACATTCTGATTACTAACAGATGGTTGCAGCTGTATCTTCACATTTTGAGTTGTGCCACATCAGCAAATGAAGATCAGAAGAAATGGAAAAACATTCCTTCTTCTGGAATAGTATGAGCCAACCTTATGAAGATACCATTATTTCCTAGTTCATATTGGTTATGTAACAGTATAAATCTTCATGGATTTTAAGGAAATCCCCATGCAAATATAAACAAACTTTATATATATAAATATATATATATATAATGATTTGGGTGGAAGTTTACCATTCAGATAAATGGATTTTTTCCATTCAACAAATTATATACATTTTGTTTTGTGACAGAGATTGCAATCCCCACAACGTAATAGCACTGTTCCCACTTCCTACCTGTGTTTACCATTTCCATTCAACCTTCTTTTCCATCTCTCCCTGCCTTCTGAGCTTTATCTCTGAGCAAATGGTGCCCTTTTGATCTCATATGGTAGATTGTTCTAAAGAGTGCATACCTACCTCCCTGGTGTTATTGTTCACCTTATAGATCTAGCATTTGCTGAAAGTTGAGCCACAGGCATGAGTTCAGTTCTAGGCCTGAGAGGTGTCTAAGGACAAACTTTTTTTTTTAGGTAGAAATGTTGATTTCAAAGGTGATATGGAAAAACAATGAAAAATTGTTATAAAAAACTTGAGTTGTAATGAAGAGGTTCTTGCTCTACCAAATATTAAAACATATCTGTATAATTAAGACAATGTGTATTCATACATGAACAAACCAATAGAACAGAATAGAAAGTCCAAAAATAGACCCAACTACATACAGAAAGTTAGTATGTGAGAAAAGTGAAATTTCAAATCATTTGAGGGAAAGATGGATTTTTAAACAAATGGTGGAGGGACAACTGGATAACCATTAAAAAAAAAAAAAAGATAAAATTGAATCCATGCCTCACACTGTACATGGAGTCAGCTCCAGATTTGTCAGTGATCTACCTTAGAGGAAGATGAAGAAGAGGAGGAGGAGAGAGAACAAGAAATTAAGCAAGGTCTAAAAGAAAACACAGCTGAATTTCTTTACAAGGTAAAGTCTTTCTAACTATGACTCAAAATCTGGAAGCAATAATAGATTAGAAAATGTGACTACCTAGAAAAAAATCTTCCATATGAAAAACTAAAAAAAGAACAGACAAAATTAACAACAACAAAATCCACACAACATAAGCAAAGTCAAAATGCAAATAAAAATGTGTATAAAATGTTTACAACTTATAACAGAGGGTTATGATTCCTATAATATATAAACAGTTTTGAAAATTCAAGAAGAAAAGACAAGAAACCTGACAGAAAAAAAGTGAAAAAATATATAAAGATAATTCCAAGAAAATGAAAGCCAATGACTCTTAAATATATGAATAAATACTCAGCCTCATGCATAATGAAAATTTCAAACTGAACATGTTGCTATTTCTTATTTATCATATTGGAAAAATTCCAAAAGCTTTATAACTCATTCTGTTGGTGAAACGGAGGAGTAACAGTGACTTTCATGCATTGCTGATGGGAGTGCAAAATGGCACAGCCTAAATAGAAGAGAATTTGAGAATACCTAAAAGATATAGGAGCGCTCGTGGTGTAGTGCCTAAAGCATTTCACTGCTAACCAGAAGGCTGGAGGTTCCAACTCCCCAGCCAGTCCTCATGAAAGAAAATTGGGCAATCTGCTTCCATAGAGATACTGCCTGAGAAACCTAAGGAGGGGTTGAGGGGTCTGTATGAGTTAGAAGGAACTTGATGGCAGTGAGTTTAGCTTTTTTGAAAAAAAAAACCCACTATCATCAAGTCAATTCTGTCTCATAGCAACCCTATAGGACAGGGTGGGTTTCCAAAGCTGTGAATCTTAGGGAAAGTAAAGCTTCTGATGGTTTTGAACCACCAGTCTCTAGGTTAACAGCCAAATGCTTTAGCCACTATGTCACCAGTGGCTTTTTCCAGGGGAATACACCTGTAGCACTAAAACTCAATCCAGAAGAATTGCTGTTAATACAAATTTTGGGTCACAGGAGAGCGCATACCATGAGATTTCAATTTTTATACCTATATTTGATTCAGAGAAGTATGGTAAGAGGGATCAAGAAAAGATTAAACATAAAATGACATTCTCTTGGGATAAAAATCTATAAGGGACCAGGAATGGGAATACGAATTCAAGGATAAAGGATCGAAATAAAATCTTTCACAGTTAAAGAAAGACATGCCTATTTCTATTTTATGAAAGAGATATTGGTAGGTATTCAATGATTATTGTTTTTTAGGTTATCTTGATACAACCTATTACATTCTTCAGAAAAATATAAACTTATGCTGCAAAAGGTTAGATGTCCACCGAAAAACATGGGAGGGTGTTATGGATTGAATTGTGTCACTGCAAAAGAAATGCGGAAGTCCTAACCCCTCTAACCCCTGTACCTATAAATATGATCTTGTTTGGAAATAAGGATTTTCTTTTGTTAACGAGGTCGTACCAGAGTTGGGCAGGTCCTAAACCAGAAGGCTGCGGTTCAAACCCACCAGCCACTCCTCGGAAGGAAGATGGGGCAATCTACTTCCGTAGTGATACTGCCTCGGAAACCCAAGGAAGGGTCGCCATGAGTCGGGGCTGACTCGACGGCATATAACAACAACAACAAACCTAATCACTGCTGCGTGATATCTTATAAAAATTATATAATAGACCCAGAGGCACACACACACACAGGAAGGAGAAAACACCCCAGGAACTCCCAGGGCTATAGACAAGGATCTTCCCTTAAAGCCGATGCCCTGAGTTGGACTTCTAGCCTCAAAACTACAGGAAAATAAATTTCTGTTCTTTAAAGCGATTGACTTGTTACAGAAACACTAAGTAAGACAAAGAGAATACCTCGTTTGTAAAAATTCTTTTTGCTATAAGAACACCCAAAGGCAATGGAATTACGGGCACAAAGCTGGGCCACTCTCACTCACCACGACATTCCCTTCCAAAAATTTCAATGACTTGCTTGTTTCTGGCACCAAGAAAAAAATTGGTAGATTTTCAAATTTGGCAGATTCTTACCATTCATCGCTTCCCACTGGTTGCTTTTCATTTCTCCTCTCTTGTTTGTTGTTTCTGTTTTCCTCTTTATTTATTTATTGGTCTTTGCCTAAAAAAAAAAAAAAAAAAAAAAATCACAAACTCACAGCCATGGAGTTTCCGAGGCCGCATCATTACAGAAGTAGATTGTCCAACCTTTCTTCCAAGGAGGGGTTGGTGGGCTTAAACCACC
>NW_006922271.1:203695-231611 GCF_000298275.1 Orycteropus afer afer | reverse complement strand
CCCCTCCTTGGGTTTCCGAGGCAGTATCACTACGGAAGTAGATTGCCCAACCTTCCTTCCGAGGAGTGGCTGGTATAGACCTGCAAAAAACACCAACAAGCAAACGGCTGGGTGAATTGACTACGCGGAAGGTAAACTTCGGGTCAGTTGCCTTTCCTGAAGGCAAGAATAAAATCCACAATACCATTGAGCAGTTGGCCTACTCATTGATCCTATTTCTAGGTATGAAAGTCAGCTTCACACAAGGGCCTGGGTAGCTCAGTTGGTAGAGCATCAGACTTTTAATCTGAGGGTCCAGGGTTCAAGTCCCTGTCCAGGCGACTGGTTATTTTTGTCTTCGAATAAATTTATATTTTCTTTCCTTCTGCTTCAAGGCGGAAAATTACGTTAATGTTTGACGACATTTAGCTGTCGTCTGTGAGAAAACACCAAGGAGTCAGGTACCTTGCTCAGATTTGCCTTTCTACTCCAAGCGGAACATGACTATAGCAGTGTTAGTCAGACTTTCTGTAAATTAGGGAATAATTGCACTGTTAGCCAGCTGCATTTTAGGTGAAATAGCGCACATTACAAATGATTTACAACTCATGTGTAATCAGTTCGAAAGAATTAGGGCCTGATCAAGAAAAAGATGACTATGAGATATTGTTGCACAACAAACTATTTATTGGGGTCGACGCATTGAAGCACGTAGAGGGCCGACCCCACGGTAGGAGGTCTGCCAGAGGCAAGATGAAGAGGGAGCCACCGAAGAAGAAGGCGACTTGAAAACCCCTGGGGAAGAGGAGAAAGGGCTTACGAGCTTACGCATCCCTCCTGGAGCAAGGTAGGGAGTCTCGGTCAGAGAGTTCCCAAGGCGGCGGCACCTCAGGATCTTTATAAGATTTTATATTAGGTAGCGTAGTGCCTACGGCACTTGACTGCTAACCAGAAGGCTGGCGGTTCAAACCCACCAGCCACTTCTCGGAAGGAAGGTTTGGCGACCTACTTTCTTAGTGATACCGCCTCGGAAATCCAAGGAGGGGTCGCTATGGGTCGAATCGACTCGGCGGGAGTGAGTTTGGTTTTGGAAGGCTAACAGAGTTCAAACATAGTTTCACAGGGCAGGTAAAGTAGGCAGGCTCTAAGGGGCTGAAAATCTGCTTATCTGGGCCTTTTAAAAAACAACTGAATATGTACAAATTTGGGTTGGGGGAGGGAGGCCTTTTGGGGATAACAGCTTCAACTTGCAATGAGAGATAAATAACCTGGGACCAATAAACGGGGGTCATTTTTGACTCATTTATGTAGTACTATGGAAGATGAGAGTGCTTCCCTCTGGAGTGCTATACAAACAACCCCCCTACACACACACAAATAGTGTTATTGAGTAAAATATCAATGGTGTCAAAACCAAGACATTGAAATCTTCAGTTCTTTACTTTCACAACTGATATACTTGGACAGACACAGGAAATTCCTCTACCAGATCATGGTGAAGTCACACTACAACGACAAGCACAAAAGGTAACAAATTATGTGAGGAACAATGTAATATGGTCTTGAGGTGAAATATTCAACCTACCCAGAAGTACTGGCACACATTACCATTCATTTCTGTCATTTTTGTCAATTGGGTGTTGATAGTGCTGCTGATGTTCAGTGGATTGTATTTTTCCTTAAAATATATATTCTTCCCCTCTCCCTTTCTGTCAAAGGATTGTACTTCCCATTCCATTCGCAGATAACAGGATGGCCTACATAGACAATCTTAAGGAACCTACAAAAAACAATGAAACAAATTCCTAGAACTAGTATGTGTGTTCAGCAAGGCTGCAGAGTACATGATCAAAATATTAAAATCAATTGTATTTCGATATATTAGCATGGAGAATATGGACATTGAAACTAAAATACAATACCATTTGCAATCACTAAAAAAAGAGAAGTATTTAGATGTAAATCTACCCAAATAGGTTCATGCTGAAAACTACAAAACAAATAAAAGAAATAAAAGAAGATCTAAATAAATGGAGAGATATTCCATGTTTATTGATTGGAAGACTTAGAGATGTCAATCTCTTCAAAATGATTTGCAAATATAACACAATTCCTATCAAACTCCAGGCAAGATTTTTTTTTGTAGATGTAAATAAGATTATAAAATATATATGGAAAGGCAAATTAACTAGAATAGCTAAAACTATTCTGAAAAACAAAACAAAGCAAACAAGAAGAATCACTCTACCCAATTTCAAAACTTTTATTATACAGAAATTAGGGGCCAGTAAGTTTATATTAATGGGGGAGGAATATCTCAGAAAAGTAGAGTGAGGATGGTTGTACAACTTGAAGAATGTAATTAATAACTCTGAATTGTACATGTAGAAACTGTTGGATTGATGTATGTTTTGCTGTGTGTCTGCTCAACAAAATAAATACAAATGATTAAAAATATGTATTATACAACTGATCATTGAAACTGTGCATTATTAGCTGAGGGACAGACACATAAATCAATAGAATAGAATGGAGAACTCAGAAATCACCACACATGAGCTGATTTTTTACAAATATGCAAAAACATTTCAATGGAGGGCTAATAGTTTGGTTTTTAAAATGGTATTGAAGCAATTGGACATCCATGTTGCTGTTGTTAGGTGTCATCAAGTAACCTCCAACACATAGCAACCCCATGAACAACAGAACAAATCACAGCCCCATTCCTGCAATAGCCTCACAATTGTTGCTGTGCTTCAGTCCATCGTTCCAGCCACTGTATCAATCCATCTCTCACTGAGGGTCTTCCTCTGCCTCACTGACCTTCCACTTTGATGTCCTTCTCAAGGGACTGATGTCTCCTGATAACGTGACCAACACAGGAGAGACAAAGCTTCACCATCCTTGCTCATATGTAGCTTGCTATCTGTACTTTTTCCAAGACAGATCTGTTTATTCTTCTGGCAACCCACGGTATAGTCAATATTCTTTGACAACATCATAATTCAAAGGCCTCAATTCTTCTTGGGTCTTTCTTATTCACTATTCAGCTTTCACATGCATATGAGGCAACTGAAAATATCATGGTTTGGGTCAAGTGCACCTTAGTCTTCAAAGCAACATATTGTTTCTCTAATATTTTAAAGGTATCTTTTGCAGCAAATTTCCCCAATGCAACATGTCATTTGATTTCTTGACTCCTGCTCCCATGGGCATTGATTGTGGCTCCAAGTAAAATAAAATCCTTGACAATTTCAATCTTTTCTGTGTTTATCATGATATCACTTATTGGTCCAGTTGTAAGGATTTTCTTTTTTTTTTTTATGTTGAAGTGTAATCCATATTGAAGGATTTTTGATCTTCATCAATTATTTCAAATCCTCTTCATTTTCAGCAAGCAAGGTTGTGATATTATCTGTATATTACAGGTTGTTAACGAGTCTTCCTCCAATCCTGGTGCCATGTTTTTTCTTTGTATGCAGCAGATTCTCAGATTATTTGCTCAGCATACAGATGGAATAAGTATGGTGAGAGGATACAATCTTGATGCACACTCTTCCTGATTTTAAACATGCAGTATCTCCTCATTCTATCTCCATGATTGCTTTTTGGTGTATGTGCAGGTTCCTCATGAGCACACTTAAGTGTTCTGGAATTCCCATTCTTCACAATGTTATCCATAACTTGTTATGATCTACACAGTTGAATGCCTTTGCATAATCAATAAAACACAAGTAAACATCTTTCTGGTATTCTCTGCTTTCAGCCAAGGTCCATCTGACATCAGCAATGATATCCCTTGTTCTACATCCTCTTCTGAATCCAGCTTGACTTTCTGGCAGTTCCTTGTCTATATACTGCTGCATTTTAAAATATATATATATTTTCAGCAAAATTTTACTTGTGTAGGATATTAATAATACTGTTCAATAATTTCTACATTCTATTGGATCACCTTTCTTTGGAATGGTCACAAATATGGATCTCTTCCAGTTTATTGGCTAGGTAGTTGTCTTCCGAATTTCTAAGCATAGATGAGTGAGCACTTTCAGGCTTGCATCCATTTGTTGAAACATTTCAATGGGTATTCTGTCAATTTCTGGAGTATTGTTTTTCACCAATACCTTCAGTGCAGCTTGGACTTCTCCCTTCAACATCACTGATTCTTGATCATATGCTACCTCCTGATTCCTTTTGGTACAGTGCCTGAGTACTCCTTCCATCTCCTTTTGATGCTTCTTGTATCATTCACTGTTTTGCTCACAGAATTCTTCAATATTGCAAGTTGAGGCTTGAATTTTTTCCTCAGTTCTTTCGGTTTGAGAAATACCAAGAATGTCCATACCTTTTGGCTTCTGACTCCAGACTTTTGCAAAGACCTGCACATCCATAGCCAAATAAATAAACAACCCCAATCTAAACCTCACACTTTATACAAAAATTAACTCAAAATGGGTCATAGATTTAAAGAAAACTATAAAACTTCTGAAAAAAAAAACACATTAAAAATTCTTTGGGACCTAGTACTTGGAGAAGAGTTCTTAAACATGACCCCCCCCCAAAAAAAAAAAACACAATCCATAAAAGAAAAACATTGATTAATTAGACCTGATCAAAATTTAAAAAATAAAAAAATAGCTTTTGCTCTGCAAAGTAATCTGTTAAGAGGATAAAAAAACAAGCTACAGATTGGAGAAAATATTTTCAAACCACATATCTGACAAAGGACTCAAATGTATAAAAAAAACTCTCAAAATTAAAGATTATAAAAACAAGCAATCCAATTAGAAAATTGGCAAAAGACATGAAGATACATTTCACTAAAGAGGACATACAAATGGTAAACAAACACATAAAAGATATTCAACATCATTAGCCATTTAAAAAAATACAAATTAAGACTACTATGAGAAAGCACTACACACTTATTAAACTAAAAAACAAACAAAAAAACCACTGTCATCCAATCAATTCCGACTCATAGAGACCCCCATTGGGTTTCTAAGATGATAAAACTTCATGAGAGTAGATTGCCTAATCTTCCTTCTGCAGAATGATGGGTGGGTTTGAACCTCCAACTTTCTCTGGTTAGCAGTCAAATGCCTTAGGCACTGAGCCACCAGATCTCCTTATACACCTATTTGAAGAATTAAAATAAGACAAAGGCTGAAAAAGATTCAGGTAAACTGGATTTCATACACTGCTGATATGATCTAAAATGGTATAGCTACTCTGGAAAACAATTTGGCCATTTCTTAAGAAATGTAAACATACACATATCATACAATTCAGCAATTCCAGAAAAAATGATAATTTATGTCCACACAAAATCTGTACATTATTGTTCATAGTAGCTTTATTTGTAATTGTCCAACACTAGAAAAAATAAAAATGTTCCTCAATAGGTTAACATTAAACAAACTGCAGAATATCTATACCATGGAGTATTTCTCAGCAATGAAAAATGAATGTAGTATTTATACATGCAATGATTTAGAGGGATCTCAAGGGTATTGTGCTGAGAGAAAAAAAAAACTGTCAGTATCAAAAGGTCACATAATGTATGATTCATACACTATTATATATATACATATATATATAATAAGATATATACGTATCTTTCTCAAAATGACAAAATTATAAAGAGAGAAAATATGTTAGGAGTTGGGGATGGTGGGGAGCTGGGGTGGTTGTGACTATAAAGAACTAGCACTAGAAAGATCTTTGTGGTGATGGAATAATTCTACATCATGAGCAGTAGTGGTTATATAAATTTACATATGGGATAAAAATGACAGAACTATAGAACTGTACACACACATTATACCACTGTCAAATTCCTAGTTTCAATATTGTGCTATAATTATGTAAGATGTACATGATACCTCTCTGCACTATCTTTGCAACTTGTGAATCTATAATTATTTCAAAATAAATTTTATTTTATTTTTGCAGTGTTTCCTCCCCTCCCTTCTCACCCCTGGTAACCAACAAAGAACGTTTCCTTCCATATGTGTGGTAGTTAAGTTTGTGTGTCAAGTTGGCTGGGCCTGGTTGAGTGGCTGGGCAGCTGGATGTAGTTATTCTCCATGGTAAGACTGGTAATTATCTCCATGGTGGAATCTATTGGAGCAGCTGAGCAGCTGCTTTGGGTATGTGGTCTGCTTTCTGTATATAAGAAACAGTTTTGGAAATGGTCTCTAGCTGATGGCACACTTGAACTCTGCATGTAGCCATGTCGTTGTTCAGCAGCCTGCCATGCTCTGTTGAGCCTGGGACTTTGAATGGACTTGAATCAATGGCCTGCCATGTGGTTTGGTAACATTGGGCCTGTGCCATTTTATTTGTCAACCTTGGGCTTGTTAGCCTCAGCAGCCAGTAGCTGCCTGAGTGAAGAGATGCCTCTAGGTCCAGTGGGCCAGGAGCAAAAGGCAGAGCTGAAGCCCAAGGTTAAGGGGCTTTCACACAGCCCCTAAAGCCTGGCACTTTGAACTTGTACTTCTAGCCTCCAAATTATAAGAGAATAAACTCCTGTTAGTTCAAGCCATCCCATTTATGGTATATTCTTGTCAGAGTGGCACTAGGTAACCAAAACAATATGAAAATAAAATTTTAAAATATATACATACATTCCATCTCCTTCTCTGCCAAAGTATTATACTTGGTCATGTGACTTGACTTGAATAATGAAATGTGAGTGGAAATAACCAGTGCGTCAAATCAGAAAAGCCTTAAGAACCAATATATGGAGGAAAAACAGAAGTTCATTTTAATTGAATCACTTATTCATAGATGTTGTTGTTGTTATGTGCTGTCGAGTCAGACCTGACTCATAGCGACCCCTCCTTGGGTTTCTGAGGCAGTATCATGATGGAAGTAGATTGCCCCATCTTCCTTCCAAGGAGTGGCTGTGAGCTTGAACCACCAGCCTTCTGGTTAGCAGTCAAGTGCCTTAGGCACTATGATCCCAGAGCTCCCTATTCATAGATAGATGAGTTCTATATATTGGACTGCTGTTGTACAACCCCCCACTCAGGGGTGAGCCTGAAAAACAGTGGTGAAAAGAAATCTTCCCAGTGGGATTTAGATGGTTCATTTGATCACCCACTTTAGGTGTAGAGAGAAATGTAGGTATGGCTGTACATAGAATCCTAGGCAGTGGGGAATGGTTGAGTAGATGATCAGAGATCTGAAAAGAGCAAGATTAGAAGAATGGAGACAAAGATATTGAATAAACACATGTGGATTGACTTATTGGAATAACCACACTATTGAGAATCTCACTATTATATATTAATATCTATCAGATACAGATCTACTTCAGAATAAAAGAAAAAAAAAAACCCAAACTCACTGCCATTAAGTTGTTTCTGACTCATAGTGACCCTCAGTGGTTTCTCGAGGCTGTAAATCTTTACAGAAGTATCACTCATCAGGTAGACAGACCAACTTATCCAGTAGATGTTGGCCAGCCTCTCCCTACAAGCCCAGTCATCCAAGGGCTTGCACAATGGACCTATAAAGCCCTTGTGGAGGAGATGAAGGCCATGCATGAGCTCAATAGCATGCGTTCTCTCTCAAGGCTACTACTGCTGTTGAATATCTGAATTGTCAGCTACACAGATCAATAAACCAAAATACCAAACTCACTGCCATTAAGTCAATTCCATCAGCCCCCACTGGGTTTCCAAGGCTATAAATCTTTAAAAGGAGGTGTGGGAGGTAAGTAGTTGGTGGGTTTCAACCACCAGCCTTTTGGTTAGCAACCAAATGCCTTAACCACTACATCACAAGAGCCCCTTACAACTACTACACCACCAGAGCGCTTTGCATAGATCAATAAACCAAACAAACCAAACTCACTGTCATGGAGTCAGATCTGACTCACAGTGACTCCTCCTTGGGTTTCCAAGGCAATAGCACTACGGAAGTAGATTGCCCAATCTTCCTTCCGAGGAGTGGCTGGTGGGTTTGAACCACCAGCCTTCTGGTTAGCAGTAAAATGCCTTAGGCACTATGCTACCAGAGCTCCTACATAGATCAACATTGACCTCTAAATAAGGTGTTATACTTTGAGATCAATGAGCCCCTTGGTGGCAAGTTGATTACGCTGGACTTCTACCCTAAAAAGATAGCAATTTTTTTCTGACTGAGATTGACATGTATTGCAGGTATGTATTTAACTTTACTGTCTGCAGTGCCTTGGCCAGTACCATTATCACGGTCTAATTATACAAAGTGCTATGCCACGTGGTATTTCTTTATACCAAGGGATCTACGTTATGACAGAGAAGTGACAATGGGTCTGTGACCAGTAAGATGTACCAATCCTATTGCATATTACAATAACCAGATGATGTTAGCTTAATAGAACATTGAATGGCTTTTCAAAAATGCAGCTGAAGGACTAGTTTGAAGATTTTACCTGGCAGAGTTGAGGTGCTTTCCTTCAAGAAGTGAAACCTTGAACATTATATGTTTCTGTTTATGTTACAGGTAGACTATATGTGTCTCAAGACAGAAAGGTGGAAGTGAGAGTGACCCCTTTCACCATCACTTACAATAACCCATTGTCTTTCCCATCTGCACAACTTTAGGTTTGGTGAACCTTGAGGTCTTTGTTCCTAGAGAGGGAGTGTTTCCATGAGGAAATAGACTAAGAGTTCCACCGAATCTAAAGCTACTGTGGAGCCTTAATTTTAGGATTATTATACTGATAAACCAGGCAAGTAAAAGAGTTTCTTTACTGGCAAAGGCAACTGAATCTAATTTTCAAAAAGAGGTAGAATTTTTAGTATGAATGGAGGCAAGGAGAAGACTGCCTGGAACACAGGCATCTACTGGTGCATTTCCTGGTGTTTCTGTGGCCAGTTTTAACCATCACTGGGCAGTTCCAACCACTGTGGCCTGAAGAAGACACAGTAATGAGGGGCATTGCCCCACAAGGCAAGCAATTTATGGCAATAAAACTAGAGAATAGTAGTGAGAAAGATTTAAATTTGGTGGTAGAAGAGGACTAGGATAGATATCAAGTACAGTATTGAGACCATCTGTGGCAGTGGGGACTACAGTTCTCCCACCTCCCCAGAAACTGCAGTCAGCTACCATCCTGAAAAAATAGTGGAGTGATCTTAATGGGAATTGTGAATGAATCTGAGTGGTGCAAAGAGTGAACTGCAACAGAGGCTGTCAGTGCACTGCCCACAGATGGTTGGAGCTATTAACCATTTTCATGCATAGCTTCCCAAAGTTCTTTCTCTACCAGCTGCCAACTCCTGAATCTTTGTCAGAAAACTGCCTTGGACTGCCAGGACCCATTTGCTTGCATACGTGGAGAGCAAGAAGTCCCTGTTGTTGTTGTTGTTGTTAGGTGCTGTCGAGTCATCTTCAACTCATAGAGACCCTATGCACAGCAGAACGAAACACTTCCCACTCCTGTGCCAGCCTCACCATCTTTGCTATGCCTGAGCCCATCACTGCAGCCAGTGTCTATCCACCTCATTGAGGGCCTTCCCCTTCTTTGTTAACCCTCCACTGTACCAAGCATGATATCCTTCTCCAGGGAATGGTCCCTTCTGACAACATGACCAAAGTAGGTGAGACGAAGTCTGGCCATTCTCACTTCCAAGGAGCATTCTGACTGCACTTCCTCCAGGACAGATTTGTTAGATCTTTGAGCAGACCATGGTACTCTTAGCATTCTTCTCCAACAATACAACTCAAAAACATCAATTCTTAGAGTTGAATAAAGCACACATACTCCTAAATTTGGTTTCTTTATGGCTTTTATTTTTCAAGCAGATATATATGTGAAAGCAGCTACAAATAATTTTTATATGTTAAATAATATGGTCATAAAAATTGAATTGAGGATCAACACACCTGCATTTAATCTTTAGAAATTAATGTAATGCTTCTGAGGATCAATTTCATAATTAGTATAATGGACTTTGCCAATCTGACACCCTATCCCACAGGATTATGTCTCAAATTAATAATGTGTGGGAAAGTGCTTTGTAAACTAAAACACATTCTATAAAATGTAGAGATGGTCACTAATTCCTTCTAGCATCCAGAATCACAAAAATACAAGAGATAATTCTTTTGAGAAAATACATTTAGTAATAGGAGAAATGAAAGTCTTGATTAAGACCAAGTATATTCATTGATAATGAGCTCTGGTGATGCAGTGCCTGCATTTGACTGCTAACCATCTGCTTCGTGGAAGGAAGTAATCTACTTCCCTAAAGATTTACTGCCTTGGAAACCCAATGGGGGTCGCTATGAGTTGGAATTGACTCAATGGCAGTTTTTTTTTTTTTTTTTTTAATATCCATTGTTGTATCTTTGGCAGGTAATTAAAATGTTTATGCTTACACTTCTTTTTCTGTACAGTAAAAGAGGTTGAATTAGATAGTTTTCAAAAAAGATTGAGTTCTGAAATTTCTATAAAGACCAATTAAAGTGTGTGTGTGTGTGTGTGTGTGTGTGTGTGTGTTTAAGGCATGAAAAAGCTTAGCTTCATGTTGAAAATAGTTCTATCCAGATTGGAAAGAGGAAAAGTGGTCCCCACTAATACCTGACCTGCTCTGGGGATAACTGAATGTTCAGGATGTCCTTCCAGCTCTTTTATCATTAACAAAGGCCAGTTTGCATGTGGTGATAATTTTGCCATTATCTCCATCCCATGAAAACTATGTTTTATAACCAATAAGTGGATAATGTCAAATTTACTAATTTATTGATGATGATTCTGTGATTGGACTTTGTGCTTCTTCTAAATGGAGCTACTTCCAAACAGATACTGCCTCGGATTCTCAAGGAGGAGTCAATATGAGTCAGAATCGACTGGATGGCACTGAGTTTGAGTTTTTGGTATTCTCAAATTACACTCCCATTCTTCTCACTAGAATAGGAAGTTAATTGCTTCCCTTAGCTGTAAATGATAAATATCGATATTGTGGAAACATCTGGATTTCCACTTCTTTGTACAGTGAAAGAGGTTTCCCAAAGCAATAGAATTTTCAACAGCAATTCTACAAAGATTGGAAAGTACTCCTCCCCGTCTCTATGAATCTCCCTCAGGTACTCAAGGTCATCTCTAGTTCTGAGTCCCTGTGATTTACTGATGACGACGTGATTGAATTTGAGGCTCATCTCGATCCTATTTATGTTCTTTCTATTCTACCTTACACCTAATTATGAAACTAAATTTTCCTTAGTTATAAAAACAAAACCAAACGTACATGTATGTAGCATATTATTATTGAGAAGAGTTGGGTTGGTTGATAGCTAGTTTGGTTGTGGAAATATAAACATCCAGGAATCCAATTTAGGCTAAAAAGAGAGGTGTGATTTTTCAGGCCTGACACAGGTAAAAGACTTTGCCTGGAAGGCTTCAAGGGGGGAGTTCAGAGTTGCCTGTGGTCTGACTCTTTGTCTCTGGGCTCCCCCTCCATTCAAGGGTAGGAAAACATATCTGTATCCAAGGTCATCCATGTCCTAGTTTTGGCTTGAGGAAATCTTCGCTGAACAGAAGTTTTATCCCACCTGGGCCGCTTTAAAAAGAACGAAATTAAAAGCTGTTTCAAGTAAGAGCCCTAGGCACTACGCCACCAGAACTCACTCCCCTTTGTTAGAACAGGAAGTCTGAAGCGGACATAAGGTGACCAGCGAGGTTTCTGCTCATTCTGTCTCCGCAAGAGAGCGCGCATTCCGAGAAGCCAACCAGCTCTCCCCGCCTGTGCACCGCACCTTGAGCAGAGCCTCATCTGTGCTCGCCAGCAGCCATTCTCCGGAAAGGTTGTGTATATCGTCTGGAACCCGACAAGGGTCCTACGCTCTGTGAGCAGCTACGCTCGCCTTTCTACTGAGACAGAAAATACTGCAGAGACAGCGCCTTACGTTTTATTGTGGATAGGAAAACGGGATAAATTGGAGGTGGGTGGGAAGCAGCCGTGTGACTCAATGAAGACACGTATGCTCATCATCTAAAATCTTACATTTCATCCAAAAGATTTACTTCCAGGTGGGCCCCGAGTACCATCATCAGAGAGGCAGCTGCAGGCAGGACCCCTGGTGCTCAGAGACTTCCTAAAAATCCTGATCCCTGATACAAGCCACGGAAGTGTTTAGTAGTTTGCTAGTTTTTCTTTCTTTTCTCGTTTTTGTCAAAACAGACCCAAACGAGAATCCAATCGAAATCGTTGCAGTTATGTAATAATTTGAGCTATAAATACGGTTTATACTCTATTCTATGAGGCACCGTCCTTTTGAAAATCTTACGCCTTGGCAAACAAATAAAAAGCATGTCTTTCACCCAAATGATGTTTTGAAATTTTTTGGCAGAAACAATTAAGATGGTTAATACAATTCTTTTCCGATGGCGGCGGATTCGGCTGGAGGGGTGACCACCGAGGATTTTGCTCAGCGCGCTCCTCCCGGGCTCGCTTTTAGCAACAAGCGGCTCCTGCAAGAAAGGCTTTTCGAGCTCGGACACTCTTTCGCAAGTTGGGAAAGCACAAGCCTGAAGGGTGTGTGGTGGGGCCATTTGTTCAGAAAGAGGATCTCGAAGAAGACTGAGGAAAAGGGGGGTGGGACCACAGGCAGAAAGAAACCGAGATAAATGCACGGAAATATCACAGCGAAACTGATCTTTGTCATTGAATAGAAGTACCTCAGAGGGAGCCCTTCAGCCAGCAGAGTGGCGCAGCGGAAGCGTGCTGGGCCCATAACCCAGAGGTCGATGGATCGAAACCATCCTCTGCTAAGACTTATCCACCTACTTTTTGGTTCCCTCTTGCTAAACTACATTCAAATGAGGCTACGCGAACTAAAACTATATCAAATCCTAAAACCTTTATCTATATTTAATCTTTCCTAAAGTCCACCTACATGAGGATGTACTTGCTTTAGAGATAGATTCTTTTTGAACGTTGAAGCAATAGAATCTTCAACAGTGATTCTACAAAGATTGGAAAGTACTCCTCCCCAGTCTCCAAAAAGTGTGCAATTATTCCGCTAGATAAATCGAACTCGCTTTTCCTATTCATCTGACGGACACATGGCCCTGCGTTGACAAAATCCTTTCCTCTAGGTGTCCAACAAAGGACAATCGCAAATATTGAGTCAGAGACGCCTCCTTCCATTGACCCAATGGCAATGGGTTTGGGTTTAGCTTTTTTAATCTTTACAAAAACAGACTGCTGTAACTTTCTCCCCTGAGGGGCTGGTGGGCTTGAAACACAAATATTTGTGGTTAGCAACCAAGCGCTTAACCACTGAGCCACTGGGGCTCCTATTCAGTGACTTCAGTCCTTCTTAATTTAGAGAGTGCCAAAATATAAGCCACTTTTGCCCCCATAAGCAGGAGCTCTCAAAGCAAAGACAGCTGGATGTTACCGTACTCTGCTTCTGTGTTCTTAGATTTTAAACATAAGTCTCTTAGATTTTTAAAATATGTCTCTTAGGTTTCTTAAATGTTTTATTATTTTTATTTTATAAAATGAACTTGAAAAAATAATTTATAATTTACTTTAAGAAAAGTGCAAATCATGTGGGTAGAAATCAACATACTTGAGAAATCAACATACTATGGTTGTTCTGGTAGCGTAGTGCCTAAGGCACTTGACTGCTAACCAGAAGGCTAGCGGTTCAAACCCACCAGCCACTCCTCGGTCGGAAGGTTGGAAGATCTACTTCCGTAGTGATACCGCCTCGGAAACCCAAGGAGGGGTCGCTATGAATCGGGTCCAACTCCGCGACCGTGAGTTGGTCTGTTTTCAGGGACCAATTAATTGTCAGTACTTAATTGCCAAAGAGAAGGTGACAAGGTTACTATAACTTGCAGAGATGCATGGTATTGGCTAGTTGATCACGGTCTCCCTATAAGAGAAATATATAGGCAGTCCACTAAAGTCTTACTAAAAGTTCTAGGTCAAGTGAACCAAGGTCTAATTTGAAACACTAAAGCAGAATCACAGCCCCAATTCACAGACTTGAAAGTCAGTTGACAGACACAGTGTCCATTGAATAAAGGACAGGCCAAGTTCCTTAGAGAGGGAAACCAGCAACACTGCCAAAAATTTATATTACTAATTTTTACCAGCCTTCCCCAAAGGGTACAGCCTTTTACTAGAGTGATTGTGCACTGGGGAAAAGGATAATCAGACATTTTGGGGATTATAGGATACTGTCTCTGAACTGGTACTAAATTGAGGAGACCCAAAATGTCTCTATGGTTCCTCAGTTGGAGTAAGGGCTTGTGGAAGTCAGATGATTAATGAGTTTTACCTCAGGTCCATCTCACAGTGGGCTCAGTAGGACCCAGAATGCATCCTATGGTAATTTCCTTAGTTTGAAATACATAATTAGAATAGATACACTCAGGAATCAGTAGAATCCTCACATTGGATGTAGGTAAGAAAGACTGAGGGGAAGCCACTAGAACTGCCTCTACCTAAAAAAAATAGCAGTACACACTCCTGAGGGAATTGCAGAGATTGGTATTACCATCAAGGAGTTGAAAAATAGAAGGATAGTGCTTCCCACCATATTCCTATTCAATTTGTCTATTTGGCCTGTGCAGAAAACATAAGGATCTTAAAGAATGACAGTGGATTATCATAAACTTAACCTGGTGGTAATACCTATTGCAATTGCTGCTCCATATGTAGTTTCATTGCTTGAGTAAATGAACATATACCCATGATACCTGGTATACAGTTATTAATCTAATAATTTTTTTTTTCTGGCAATACCTGTTGGTAAAGACCTCTAGGAGAAGTTTGTTTACAGCTGACATGGCCAGCAATACACCTCCATTGTCCTACACCAGGGGTATATCAAGTCTCAAGCCCTGTGTCATAATTTGGTCTGTCGTTTCAGTTCACCCAAAAGTACTTTGGGAGGAAGGCCTGGAGACCTACTTCCAAAAGATCTGCCATTGAAAATCCTATGAAGCACAGTTTACTCTCTCACACATGGGGTTGCCATGAGTTGGAATTGGCTCCAATACAGTTTTGTTGTTGTTGTTAGCTAACCCTCACTTATCTTAAAAATTACACATAACTAAACTTGTTTGGGCCATCTCATGTTATACACTCTTTTCACTGCCTGTGTCAACAACTTCAAGTACAATATTTATTTATGATCAGTGTAAGGAAATGGAGAAGAGAGATTCGGGGATGGTTACCACCAATAATTTCAGTGAAAGGTTATGAAAATTCAAATTACATCTGGCTACTATGAAAGATTACTCTCAGTTGTATAATGCCAAACCAGAGTCTCAAGTTCTGTGGAACCTAGGAAGGGAATGGCTAAGAAGATTTCTCACTTACTAAAGGCAGATCGTAAATGAATCAACAGATAAAAACCTGCTGTGCCCAGAACCACTCTGTATTAGCTATCAAAATGTTGTGTACATCCTTTGTTTTAGTAATCATATTTTCAGAAATTTATGTTATTCATTATTCAGCTTTCACATGTGTATGAGGTGATTGAAAATACCATGGCTTTGGTGCACCTTAGTTTTCAACGTGACATCTTTGCTTCTCAACATTTTAAAGAGGTCTTTTGCAGCAGATTTTCCCAGTGCAATATGATACCTGATTTTTTGACTGCTGTTTCCATGGGTATTGACTATAGATCCAAGTAAAATGAAATCCCTGAAAACTTCAATCTTTTCACTGTTTATTATGATGTTGCTTTTTGGTCCAGTTATGTAGATTTTTGTTTACTTTATGCCAAGGTATAACCCATACTGAAGATTGTAGTCTATGATCTTCATCAGTAAGTGCTTCAAGTCTTCTTCACTTTCAGCAAGCAAGGTTGTGTCACCTACATATTGCAAGTTGTTGATGGTTCTTCCTTCAATCCTGATGCCTATGTTCTTCTTCACATACTCCAGTTTGAATTAATCCCTACTTGCAACAAATTCTTCATCACAATGCCTTTTTCTTGTTACATGTGCAGCTTTTAAATCATTGAAAAGGCTCTGACCCTTTTCTTTCACTCAAGTGAGGCTACATAAGAACTATATGCACCTGTTGCGACTTACCTACAAATTTGACTTGAAGACACAGTTAAGAACAAATCTTGATAGTACCCCAGAGACTGCTTGTATCTCAAGAAATTGAACTCAAGATACACCCTACACTAATCTTGCCTCATTAACATAACAAAGACAGGCCATTCCCAAATAGGCTTATAACCACAGCATAGAGATTAAAATTTACAGCATATATTTTGAGGGAACACAATTCAGTCTGTAATAGTGTACAAAACACAAAATGTCATAAAAATAAAGCCATCACAGCCCACAAGAGAGTGTAGTTTGTTTACTTAAGGAGGACTGAAGTTTCCCTGCCAGGAAAGGTCCATGGAGACCACTAAGCCTATGTACTCACATCAACAGTCCTTCCTCTGTATGAAGGCATTTTGGCCAATAAATACCATTCCAAACTCCCGGGTTTTCTTTTTGGTCCAATTCCTCCACTACAAATTTTCAATCCTTCAGGAAAAAGAGAGGGAAGAGGGAGGGAGGAAGGAAGAAAGAAAGGTTATTCGCATTTTTACTTTCTCATGAGAAGCCTCCCAAGGACTCACCCATGCCCTGTACTCAGGGACCTGCCACCTGTGCTCTGCCCTTGATGGCTGGATCACCTGCCTAGCCTACCCTCTGATACTGATCTAGAAGTTCAGTCTCAAGTTCCGTCTCTGTGCTGAGACCCCATTCTGGCTGTGGATGTCTCTGAAACTGAATTTCTGCTGCTAAGTTCTTCCCACCCTTAACACTGCTTCCTGGGGTGTGAGCAGGGAACTTTTGGGTTACCTTTCCTGGAGGCACCGTTACACTCACAGACTGGGGTGCCATGGTGCTGACTTTTCAGTTTCTTTATGTGTGTGTGTGTGTGTGTGTGTGTGTGTGTGTGTGTGTGTAGGGCTTCTGTTGCCCAGTGTGGTGTGGGTTAGAGTCTGGACAGTTTGGAAGCCATAACCCCTTGGGGAAGCCATTGTCAAAGTCATATTTGGAATCACCTAGGTCCCTGGTGAAAGCTGGACAATGAATAAGGAAGACCGAAGAACTGATGCCTTTGAATTGTGGTGTTGGCAAAGAATATTGAAAATACCATGGACTGCCAGAAGAATGAACAAATCTGTCCTGGAACAAGTGCAGCCAGAATGCTCCCTAAAGAAGAGAATGGCCAGACTTCCGTCTCTTATACTTTGGTCATATTGTCAGAAGGAACCGGCCCTAGAGAAAGATACCATACTTGGTAGAGGGTCAGCCAAAAGGGGCAAGACTCTTAGCAAGATGGATTGACACAGTGGGTGCAAGCTTGGGCTCAAACATAGCGAGGATTGTGAGGATGGTGCAGGACCGGGCAGTGTTTCTCTGTTGCACATGGGGTCGCTTTGAATCAGAACCGACTTCCCTTGGGAGGTGCTCTGGTGATGCAGTGGTTAAAGTATTTGGCCGCTGATCAGGTCAGCGCTTCAAACCCTCCAGCCACTCCGCGGGAGAAGAATGTGGCAGTCGGCTTCTGTGAAGATTTGCAGCCTTGGACGCCCTCTGGGGCAGTTCTACTCTGTCCCATTGGGTCACTATGAGTCAATATCGAGTCGATGACAGTGGGGAGTCCCCTGGACGCCCCGCAGAGGCTGAGAGCAGTAGCAGACCAAACGAGAAACCTCGATCCCCTCCTTCGTTTTCAGAAATCACAGCCTCTCACGTTTTCTATGTTAAATCTTGTATTTTTTACCCGAATGTGTTATTTCTATAAACCGATGACACAGACTTTGTTGGTCCCGGGCCTCGAGAGCCCATAGATTCGAAGTCGAGTCAGTGCCACTGGCACCTGCAACCCCGAACCGCCCTCACCACCGCGAACCAGCTGCAAGCAGAGGGATGCCTCACTTATCAATGAGTTCTTCGAATACCAGCACCTATTTCTGATAGAAAATGGAATACATTTATATTGTTAACATTTAAACACAAAGGAAATACCTGAACTAAGTTTAACTGTTTTACAGTTACATTCTCAATGAAGACAATAAAATTACCATAAAAAAGCAAATTATTTTTTCTCTAAATGTTCCTAAAAATTAGAAAATAGATCATTTGCAAAAGGGGAGAGGGAAGACGTCTAACTTGGATACAAGTGTTATACACCAACCAAATAATCCATTTTCATAATAAATATTATAAGGTGTAATTGAGTTTGTGCTTAACTATTTAAAACTGTTGTCAACTAGGGCGATAACATTCCGGAAATTTAAAAAACAAGTAATTTTTAAAGACTGCTAATACAACTTCTTCTTATAACAATAACAGGATGCATTGAATGTGACTTTATTTATTTATTTAAAGACTATTTAAAAGTCATCGGAGAAGGCCCCATTTTCGAAAGCCGACCCAGATGTTTCACATTTTTGCTCTCCTTGGGGCCCTCAGTCCCCTCTGGGCTGAGTGGAGACCGTGGAGTGGAGATTGAGAGGCAGCTTGAGCTCGGGACTGAGGCGACTGCCTGCGGAGGGCGCCATTCTGGATGGGTAGACCTGCTAGCCGGTCCTCGGTTCAGCGCCTCCAACTTTCCTGCGCTTCTCAAGTGCAAATAACCGGAGGGCTACCAGATTCGGCCTCTGGGGGGCGCTGCTGGGACCAGGACGGGGCTGCAGCGGCGGAGACTGGCATCTACTCGCTGCCCTAACAGCACCAGAAAGGAGAAACGCGGGGATCCCCAACCAGCAAAGCTCGTCTCCAGTCCCCCAGCACCCCGGCGCCGGGAATGCGGGTCTGGGCTTCGTGGATCCACTGTCCGGGTCGCTAGTCCTGCACCCCCACGAGGGCCGCTTCCAATTCATTCAGGGCCGCGGATCGAGCTTGCTACCCGGACTCTGAGGCTGATCCTCTGAGCTGACTGATCCTCGCCAAAGCCCTGAGTCGGGCCTCCAAGACCAAAGGTAGCCGGAACCTGAATTCAGCCCTTCGCAACTCGGTGCACTCGGGCTACACAGTCCCGGACAGATGCGGCGGAGCCGAGGCCAAGGGCGCGGCGTTACCTCTGGGCGGCTCTCCCCGCGCTGCGCGCTGCAACTGGCAGCGGAGAAAGCAGAGGCTCGACTTCCGCCTCAAAGTAGCAGCGCGCCCTGCGCAGCCTGTCAATGGCCCTCATGTCCCCTGTTCCCGCCTGAAGGGTGCCCAGCGCTCCAAGACTTTCGCGCTTTACTCTTGGTTGGATCCCAACTGTCACCCCAACAATGCGCGTTTCGCCTCCGGCGACAGACGTCTGAAGCCTCCCAAGCCGAAACCCTACGCCGAGTCACCTGTCCCGCTTCATCTCTCCACTGCGCAGTTACTTGGGCAAGCCGGGATCCCCGCGGGCATCTCCCGCCCAGATGCGCAGAGATCTGCCTGAGAGACAGACCTGTGAACCGCCGACCCGCTCAGCATCTTCACCGAGTCCCCTCACCCAACAAGTCCACCGTCCCACTTCGCCTTCTTTCCAAGGCACAGACCTGAGAGGAGGCAGCCAAACACGAGTCCAGCCAAATCCCAGAGCGCGGATGGTCAAGGAGGCTTGGAGGCGCTTTCCCATTAAGTGGTCCCAGAATTCCATCATAGGGCCTCTACCCTCAGACTGGTGGGAAAGTTACTCCAAGCGGAATATTTGATCTCTTAGGCACCCTCGACCTGTGCAGAGCCGCGTGACAATCAAGATGGCTCCTCCTGAATGGAAAAAAGGTTCCTACCCACTTCCCCAGAGCAAGTAATGGATTCCGCAGGGCCCCCACCTCTGAGGAATTCTCAGATCCGTGTGCAAAGGAGATAGTGCTGGGGGCCTTCAGAGAGTGCAAGAAAGGGAGAGGGAAGTTGGGATAATCAATATTCTCTGACTCGGAAGGAAGATGGGGCAATCTACTTCCGTAGTGATACTGCCTCGGAAACCCAAGGAGGGGTCGCTATGAGTCATGACTATGAGTCGGGTCTGATTCCACGGCACACAACAACAACAACAACAACTGGACATTAAGAGAAGAAGCCCAGAGCCCAGACTGTCTGTAGGCCACTAATGAAAAATGAAGTCTTCCTTTTCTTTGTGCTCAGACCCTGACCCTCTGAAGAGAAGGTCCTGTTCCTGGAGCTCAGATCACAGCTTGCATAAGAGACCCAGTTGCTCCTCATGAGCTCTTGGAGCAGCGAATACACAGTGGGCTCCCCAGCTCTTAAAGAAGTACCATTATGAACCCTTTTTTAAAATAATATAATTATAATGTAGGTGCAAATTTACAAAGCAGATTTGTTTCCATTATGAGCTCTTACAGCTCTTCTAGAGAGCTCTCCCAGCCACAGAGACGTCCCAGTCATCAGAGTGGCCTGTAAAACAGAAAGAAAAACATCGTGGCTCTCATTTTCCAGCCCCACTGGTATCAAACAAGGAGGCTCCAGGAGCGTCTTGCAGTTCTGGGCAGCAAAGTTAGAAGATTCCACCTCCCCAGCTTGGTTATTCAGTCCTCACTTAGGACCTGGCCTTGGACAAGAAAGCTGGGCTTCGATGGAGCAAAAAGTTCAGAGAGAATAAGACGAAGACCACTGTGGACTCAATCACTGAGGCTTGGCCTGATACTCTGTCTTTTGTGTCTCTCTCACTCTGCCTTCTGCAGGGAAGACTCCAACTCAAGACACAAAGCCTCAGCTGGAAAGCTTAAAGAAAATGCAAAAATCTCCAAGTCCATTGACCTTCTCACAGCCTACCAGAGAGGCAACCTTGTGGCTCATTTGTCTGTGAAGACCCCGCCTGCTGGCCCCCACTGGGTCCTCACAGCCAGAATCTCTTCCAGACACCCCTTCAGACTCAAAGCCCACAGCTATTTGCATCCTGCTCAACGCTGCTTCTCCCACATCACTGATCACTGACACCAACAAGCCACCGCTGACCTCTCAGGCTGACAGATTTGCCATGCCCTCAGACCCACCAACCATGACTCTTGCAACACTCACCAGACCAATTACTTTTTTTTCCAGTTCCCTGTCTTCCCACATCTGCGTCTACTGCTGTAACTTCTGCTTCCCTTGTGTTGAAACCCATTTTCGGGCCCTGAGGGCTGGTGGTTCAAACCCACCAGCAACTCCTCCAAAGGAAGATGGGGCAATCTACTTCCGTAGTGATACTGCCTCAAAAACCCAAGGAGGGGTCGCTATGAGTTGGGTCTGACTCAGGGGCTCATAACAACAAAACAACAATATCCCAATCATGAGATTGAAGGTTCCTTATTTTCCAGAATATCAATCACAACTGCAGCACCTTCCAGTGCCTCACTTTCCATAGCACCAGGCATCTTAACTTCCACCTTCAAGCCTCCCTTTGGCAGTATAGGCTCAACTATGCCCATGACGTCTCTTTTACCCTCCAAGCCGACCTGTCCTTCAGCTACTCCTGCTTCTACTTAATCTCTTCCATGGTCTAGTCAAGGCCACCTTGGTAGTCATGTTCACTCCCCCACCCAGCACACCCATGGACTCTGCTTCCAACCTGCCTTTGGGTTTTGGTGTAGCAAGTGTTATCATCACTATTAGCAACACTTACTCTCTTCCTTCCACTTGCCATATTTTCCTTCTTGAGACTGCCTCTACCTTCAAGTCCAGTTTCTCCTCAGCCACAGTCTTCATTTCATCCCCAAAATAGTGTCCAGTCATTCCTACTGTACACACAGTTACTATCTTTAACCAGGTTCTTCCCAGTCCTGTCCAGATATGCTCTAACAGTGTTGTTATTTGCTGTTGAGTCGGACCCAACTCATAGCGACCCCTCCTTGGGTTTCCAAGGCAGTATCACTATGGAAGTAGATTGCCCCATCTTTCTCTGAGGAGTGGCTGGTGGGTTTGAACCGCCAGCCTTCTGGTTAGCAGTCAAGTGCCTTAGCCACTATGCTACCAGAGCTCCCCCTCTAACAGTAGCACTGCCAAATTTAGGGGAATGGAGAGCCCTCTTTCAAGTTCAACCCTAGCAACCACAAACCAGCCTGCATTGGCATCCAGCAGCTCCGCCCCAACCCCAGCATCCACAATTCTCTCTATGTCAAGCTCAAGACCACCTTTCCCACTTTCCCTGGGGGCCACTCCTCAGTCTGCATTTGGGGCTAGAGATGGGCAGAAGCAAGAGATCCCCCAGCCAGCCCTTGTCTCAAGCTTTAGTGCCTGTTTCCTTTGGGGAAATTCAGCAGTAGCACCTCTAAGCCCAATCCCAATTCCAACTGGACCAGTCTTTGGCAGTACCACTCTATCCACCTTTTAGGGCTCAGCACCCTCATCCTCCACCTTTCACACCCCTGCCGGCATCTGACCAGCCTTTACTAGCACTATAGCAGGTTTTCCTTTTGCTCAGACTACTACATCAGGCTTTGGAGTTGCCACCAAGACCCACCAGAGTGGGGCTTCTGAGAGTGTTTGGCAGCACAGCCTCATGCCCTTTTATCTTTGGGGGACTAGTGACTCCTATGGATTGTGGGGAATCTAGGGTTAGCATGGCTGCTCCAGACATGAATTCCACCTCTAGATCACTCAGCATTGGAGCAATGCCATGTGGTACAACCAGCAGCATTACCCCCTTTGGAAAACTGGAACCAGAACACCCAGGGGAGGGCCAGCACTTCTACAGCAAAGACTATGTTTGGAGGACTCACCATGGCCCCCTTTGCTCACAGTACTTCTGTCCCTGGGCCAGTTGAGGCAGTCTTGGCTTTAGAAGCCCTCTCCACCTTCCCAGGGATCTGTTGGGAGAGGATTTTTTTTTTTTTAAAGATCATCAGCCCCTTCATTTTCCATTGGTGCAAAATAAAAAATCCCAATGAAATGGGAGTAAGGGCATTCTCAAAGACATTGTGCCACAAGAAATAGCCTGTGTTTCCTGTCACTCTGACCCTGATTTGGACTTCAGTATTGCTGTGAAGAGCCTCAATCTCCTCAATCTTTTCAAACATCTAAAAAAACATAGCCCAGGTTTAAAGTTGGAGCTTTAGATGTTCACCCTATGGATCCTTGAAGATCTCCACCAAAGCATCTATTGGAGATAACAGCAGGAGGGTAGGTGGAACCAAACCTGTTGAACTTGAACAGAACCTTGCCTTCCCCACCCTGACCACTCCTCTCTGTGTGAAATGTGACTCACTCAAGGCACTGATGCTCTGCCCTGCTGTGGAGTCCGATCCGACTCATAGCAACCCCTCCTTGGGTTTCCGAGGCGGTATCACTGCGGAAGTAGATTGCCCAACCTTCCTTCCGAGGAGTGGCTGGTGGGTTTAAACTGCCAGCCTTCTGGTTAGCAGTCAAATGCCTTAGACACTATGCCACCAGAGCTCCTAGTCAAGGCACTACTTCATACCTTTTCCCTGGGAACAGCCACAGCAGGAAGGCAGCAAGTAATGCCCAAGTCTTCTCGCATCTTTAGGAGGAGGAATGGGTTCTCCATAAATCTTAGTCTTTTATCTAGCTTGAAGAAGTGGATCCCCTTCTCTGGTCTCCTAGAGATTCCGAGTCTTCATTTCTTGCTGCTTTGTTCTCAATGGGTTCTTGGAGATGTTTTGATGTAATTTGACCTTGAATCCAGTTTTTGTTTAAGGATCAATGTTGCTTTTGCTGTACCACTTCTTCCTTGTTTAATCTTTTCCTAAGAGAGATGATGTTCCAGCTCTATCCTTCATCCTTCTTTCTGTAAATTTAGCCCCTAAAAGCTTGTGGAGTCAAGACTCACTCTGTCACCTCAGAGGTCACTGCTCATTCAAGTAAAGAAAGTTCTTGGTCTGTTTCCCTCCAGTGCTGAACAGGCAGTTTGGCCTTTCCTGCTTACCTCTTCCTTTGCCACCTTGCCCATTTGCCACTCTCTATATGTATATATGGGAGCTCTGGTAGGGTAGTGCCTAAAGGCACTTGACTGCTAACCAGAAGGCTGGCGGTTCAAGCCCACCAGCCACTCCTCGGAAGGAAGATGGGGCAATCTACTTCCGTAGTGATACTGCCTGGGAAATCCAAGAAGGGGTCGCTGTGAGTCGGGTCCAACTTGATGGCATATAACAACAACTTATGTACATATAGAAACATGTTCTGTTCACTTTGTCTGGTTGGGAGCTCTGGTAGCATAGTGGCTAAGACACTTGCCTGCTAACCAGACGGCTGGCGGTTCAAACCCACCAGCCACTCCTCGGAAGGAAGGTTGGGCAATCCTACTTCCGTAGTGATACTGCCTCGGAAACCCAAGGAGGGGTCGCTATGAGTCGGGGCTGACTCGACGGCACATAACAACAATGTGTATTTTGTGCTTTCAATTGAATTTGGAAGAGGAATGACTTGTAGGAGTGGGGCTATGTTGGTAGAACCAAATATAGCTGTGTAAAGGTTTCTGGAGCTATAGATGTTGATGCTTTAGAGTTCATGCTTTTGAGTTGTGGTGCTGGCAAAGAACACTGAACTAACAAATCTTTCTGGACAAAGTGCAGCCAGAATGCTCCTTGGAAGCAAGAATGGCCAGACTTCATCTCACATACTTTGGTCATGTTGTCAGAAGGAACCACTCCCTGGAGAAGTATACCATGCTTAGTGAAGTGGAGGGTGGTGAAAAAGGGGAATGCCCTCAATGAGATGGATTGACACAGTGGCTGCAACAATGGGCTCGGTGTAGCAAGGATTGTGAGGCTGGCACGGACCAGGCAGTGTTTTGTTCTGTTATATATAGGGTCACCATGAGTTGGAGCCCTCCCAACAGGACCTAACAACAACAACAACAATAACAAAGCTTTCTCTGGCCTGGATAGTTGGATAAAGCAAGCACCACCACTCACTGGCTCCAAGTGCTGATTAATGAACTTACAACAGTATTTTTACTTTAAGGAATGATGTCTCAGGAAGTAGAGTGTTAGGGGAGGAGAGGACAGGGTGATGTAACTTTACTTTGTCTCTCTACACACTAGGTCATGGTCCGTTAACTAGAAATGCTAAATTAGGATACCAAACCTTAAGTTTAATTTTTTCTTTTAATTCATATGGTCAGCTGGGCACAGTCCAATCTGGTCTCAGGAGCCTCCCTAGCCAAGCCTTGTGCTGGTAATAGTGTGGGTGGTCTCCAGTGTTGTCTGTTGGGGTTCTGGTCCCTCAAGAGTCAGGAAGAGAGGGGAAAATCAAAGCTATTTGAAGGAACAAAAAACGGCCATAGTATAAAGTCTAGGAGTTCCTTGAAATCGAATCCATAAGATGTCTGAGTTTATCCTGCCTAGCATTTTTGAAGGAATTTTGACCCTGGTTAAGAGTCACAGAATTTCTATATAATTTTTAATAAATATAAAGGGAGAGAAGCACACTGTGGGTAAAAATATACTGAAACAAAAATAGATTCAAAATGATTAGATTTGAAATGGCCAGGAAACTACCACTCCTTTTCCTGCCACACACACACACAAAAAGCTGCATACAGTCAGGGGTTTCCGTAGTGTAGTGGTTATCATGTTCGCCTAACACGCGAAAGGTCCCCGGTTCGAAAGCGGGCGGAAACAGCTTGCTTTTCTAGCCATAAAAATTCATCAAGAAACAATGTGCGCGTTTTTCTAAACGCAAAAATCTTCGTTCCCTAGGAGTTCCTGGCTTGAAAACAAAAGGTTGTCCGGTATATTCTCACAGGAACAGCCTGAAATTTGCGTCCTCATGGGCCCCCAAGTGCGCTGTCAGCCCAATTTTCCCCGGTGGGCTGTCTGTTATAGGAATTTTGGGAGCCACAAAGGCTTTCTAAGAAAAGGGACTCTGCCTAGAAACCAGTCGAATTATTATCTTTTAAATTAGATCCTTTTCTGGTTACTTGAATTTTAGTATCACTTAGTGATCAAATACAAGATTTGAACAGGCGCCAAACAAAAGACGTCCAGACGGGCAAATAAATAAACTGAGCCATACCTCAATTTAAAAAATAAATGATAAATGACAAACGCAAAACAAGGAACACGAAAAAGAAAAACAAAAAGCGACACTAGAAAGTGTTAGGAAAAGACGTCATCTATCTCTGGCAGGGGGCTCTGGTAGCATAGTGGCTAAGACACTTGCCTGCTAACCAGACGGCTGGCGGTTCAAATCCATCAGCCACTCCTCGGAAGGAAGGTTGGGCAATGTAATTTCTGTAATGATACTCCTTTGGAAACCCAAGGAGGGGTCGCTATGAGTCGGGTTTGACTCGACAGCACATAACAACAATATCTCTGGCAACCTTTATTTTTTTCCTTTGCCAGAAATATTTTCAAAATCCTTCCGTACAGGATTGGTCTGTGGAGGAGGTGATAGAATTGAACGGAGAATAAGAGAGACGAGTATGGAGTTTTGTGCCTCCGGGAACAGCACGGAGATCTATGTTCAGCAGAGACAACTGCTTCACCGAACTCTCCTTTGCTTTTCCTGCTGAATTCCCACTGCCCGGCTCCACCAATACTTCCAGGAACGTGGTCGGCCTTGACTGAGCTGCATCTCTGGGCTCAGGCTGGTTTGTCCAGCCGAGCGAGGCCTTTCCCGGAAGCCTGAGCCTCGCACCTAGGCCTGGAGCCCCGCCCACATCTCCAGCCGGCGCTGCCGCGGGTGGGGCGCCCCCGCTGCCAGGAGAGAGCAGCCGCTTCAGTGGAGGAGGGATGGAAATGGGTTTACTTGTGTGTTCGATTTGAGACACTACCAGCTCCCTAGTCCACATTCAGGGAAATCACTCTGTCATTGTATACATGGTGGCATCATAACTCCTAGTGCCTCTGCATCTGCAGGGCGCAGCCTTGAGGGCCCGTGGGAAGCAACATAGAATTAGAATTCCAGTTCGGGAGCCATGTTTACTAGACTCTCAACCAGGACTACCGCTCTTGTTCCTACTGAAATGAGAGGACTCACATGATCCGAGATTCACTGAGTTTCTAAAATTATTTGGAGAAAATTTAGTTGATTTCTCCTTACAGATCAAATCTCAGATTCTGTGTACTTTAAAAGAATAAAGGGACAAAAGACAGAAAGTGGTATTTTAAAACACTATCTCTTTTATCTCTCTTTTATCATATAACCCTTAGTATTATGACCTGAAATCTTCTCCATGACTGACTCTTAACTATGCCTTTGGCTTCATTTCATACCTCACTGCCCCTTTTTCAAAAAGCGCACTCCCCTATTTGCAATCATTCTGTCTTACTTACCATTTATTTGCATACCTAAGACTTCTTCTACCTTGAACACTCTTCTGTACCCATTTTTCATGTAGTTAACACCTTCCAACTTAAGCTCAACAATTTTAGGAGGTAGTACATGATCAAGTACCAACGGTATTAAAGGAGAAAGTCCAAGCTGCACTGAAGGAGTGGAGTTTTCCACTTGGTGGAAAACAAGGCTCCAGGACTTGTCAGAACACCCACTGAAGTATTTCAACAAACGTGCAATGCTGAAAGCAATCGTTTATTCTAAGGAATTTGGAAGACAGCTACCTGGCCAGTGGACTGGAAGAGGTTCATATCTGTGTCCATTCTAAAGAAAGGTGATCCAACAGAATGCAGAAATTATAGAACAATATCTTTCATATCACACACAGGTAAAATTTTGCTGAAAATAATTTAAAAACAGTTGTAGCAGTATACTGACACGATACTGCTAGAAATTCATGCCAGATTCCGAAGAGGGTGTGGAACATGGAATATCATTGCTGATGTCAGATGGGTCTTGGCTGAAAGCAAAGAATACCAGAAAGATGTTTGCCTGTGGACATCAAGCTCAATTGGCATAACATACTATACAAAACATTGTTTCACTTCCTACTTTGGTGAGTAGCAACTGGGAACTTAAAAGCTAGCAAGCTGCCATCTACATGCAACGATGGGTCTCTCCTTGTCCAGAGCAAAGAAGAATGAAGAAAACCAAAATTCATGGAAACAATTAGTCCTA
>NW_006922271.1:196929-201569 GCF_000298275.1 Orycteropus afer afer | reverse complement strand
CTCTGTAAATCTTCACCCAAATCCTAAAAAAAAAAAAAAAGTATGTTATATAAACTGATCACACATTACATTGTTCTTGAGTGAACAGTTTTTTGGGTCTTATTTCCATTTATATACCTGAAACAGTGACTTCTGGAGCCTCATTTTAAAATATCAAATTTAAGATCACCTGTTGTGATGAGCAAGTGTTGCAAAGGATAAGGTGTCTGACTACCATAGATTCAACTCTCAGCTGGCTTGTTCTTATCTTCAATCATGAAACAAGATCCCTTTATGTGATTCTTGTTTAAATTGATACTAAATGAATTCTTAAAATCTTTCAATTACCAGGAAATGATCCTTCAACTTTCTTTGGTGCTGTTAGTCAGTGCAATCTTCTTAGATTGTTTGAATCAGAATGCATCTGCAGAGTCATCAAAGGAAGACTCATAATCCAAGATTTCATTTTGCAAGTCACATACCACAACTGTTTAGGAGAGGAACACATAGAGACCTATTGTTGCTAATTACAGTATATCACACCATATCTAACACCTTTCGTTTCAGCCGGCAAAGTCCAGAAAAATCAGCTAATTGCGATGACAACCTAAAATTTCTACACATTTTCATAGTATCTCAATATCACTGCTATTGAGAACTTAGGCACTTGACTGCTAACCCGAAGGCTGGCAGTTCAAACCCACCAGCCACTCCTTGGAAGGAAGATGGGGCAATCTACTTCCGTAGTGATACTGCCTCGGAAACCCAAGGAGGGGTCGCTATAAGTCAGATCCGCCTTAACGGCCGTGAGTTTGATTTTTTTTTTTTTTTTTGGTTTGGTAACAGGCTTATGGATGGTCTTTGTAGTATTCTTATTCTTACAGATTTTCTGTATGTTTAAAATTATTTCCAAATAAAAAGTTAAAAAACTTTTCAATGGAAATTTGAAAAAATAAAAAGAATAGTACAATGCACATTCAAGTTCCCATCAACCAGTTTTATCAATTAGCAATATTTTATTGATGTTGTTACCTTTATTACTTCTCAATAACCAACTGATATTTAAGCAGGTCCAAGATACTACGTTGTTTCGTGAAACAAACAAACTCACGGCATCAAGTCAATTCCGACTCATAGCGACCTCAATCGGGTTTCCGAGGCAGTAAATCCCTATCTTCCGCGGAACAATTGGCGTGTTTGAACCACTAACTTTCTGGTTAGCCGCCAAATGCCTTACCCACTAAGGCACCAGAGCTCCTTCACATTGTTTCGTAAGTAAATATTTCAATATGTGTATCGTAGCTCTCGTGGCTTAGTGCCTAAGGCACTTGACTGCTAACTAGGAGGCTGGTGGTTCAATCCCACCACTCACTCCTCTGAAAGAAGGTTGGGCAATCTACTTCCGTAGTGTTACCGCCTCGGAAACCCAAGGAGGGGTCACTAGGAGTCGAAACGACTTGAAGAAACTTTTATATTTTTTCCCCCCAAATCTAACAGGCACTCTGTTGGCCTAGTGGTTAAATGAAAAAGTCGGTGCTCCGAACCTACCAGCCGCTCTGCGCTTACACTCTTGGAAACCCAGTGGGGCGGTTTTACTCTGTCAATACAGGCGGAATCGACTCTATGGCACAGGGTGTTTTTTGTTTTGTTTTTTAGTTTTACAGTGGTCACAGACCGTGGCTGAATTCATTATATGGAAAATATGATGAATGAAAACAGGAGAGCCCAAAGCACTTTACATAAAGAAATGTAAGAATTAACTCTCCTTGAGGAAATGGAGAGGAAGGTAATATGCAAACTTCTGTCAATCATTCTGAGAAGGGGTGGGATAACCACGATCTGATCAAAGCCTTTGGCTCTCTAGCTTTGCAATTTGATGTACAGTAAAATCGAGGGAGGGATTGAGCTGGAGGCACCTCTAGGTCACAGTCTCAGCTCTTGTGCTGGATGTGGCAAGAAATAAAGGCAGAGAGAGAACAATTCCATTCAGTCACATATGCAAGAACCTAGGCACCTGGGAGGGAAACAAAAATATTTGAGGGATGAGAGAAGGCGGTGAGAGGAATTAGAAATGAAAACTGTAATTTTTCTTTGAGCAACTGGAGATAAGGGTAGAAAAAGATCTCCGCCTCTTAAGGTAGAGGACTGACAACGACGAGGGTGGGATTCGAACCCACGCGTGCAGAGCACAATGGATTAGCAGTCCATCGCCTTAACCACTCGGCCACCTCGTCCCACGAGGAAGCAGCGCTTAAAGCCTTAGTTTTGTTGACATTTTACACTTTTGATGCTGGTGGTATGTGTGGTAGTTTTTCAAACAGTCCCCTGAGAATGTAAACGGTTAAGCTCTGTACCACTTAACCGTAAAACCTGTGGTTACGAACTCATCCCGGTGACCTGTTTCCGAAACATCAGAGCCCAGCTTTACTCTGCGACACATGGAATCGCAGTGAGTCGGAGTTGACTATAAGGCAGCTCTTCAAGCTGTACTCGTCTTAGAGAATTCTCGTAGAGAACAAGTCCTTTCACCTTCCTCCAGGGAATTCTTCACACTTTGATGTCTAACTTGTCCATATCCCCTGTTTCAGTTGTCACCGTTCCTTAGTTCACACTGTTAAAAATCATCAAAACCCACCGAAATTTGAACATAAGATCTATTCTGAGCAGTTATTCTGTACACATACAGGGAGACCATTTTGATTCCAGAAAAAGCAAATGGCTCGAAAAGCTAGGTACAATGAGGCTTTTAAAGAGAAGTTGTTGTTGTTAGGTGTGGGTCTGTTGGCCACGACTCACAGCGACCCCTCTGTCCAACAGAACAAAACACTGCCCAGCCTCACAATCTTTGCTATGCTTAAGCCTATCCTTGCAGCCACTGTGTCGATCCATCTCATTGAGGGTCTTTCCCTTTTTCGGTGATCCTCTATAAAGAAAAGAGGGGGGAGAAATGTAGATCAACCATTGACTAATCTTAAGGTGATTGATTGAACCCTATGTTCCCCCCTTTACTGGGATCACGTGGTAACAGGTTACTTCCTGCCTGGCTGCTTATATTTGGCTTTTCATCCACCTGCATTCAGAAGACTTTTTTGAAATTTAAATTAAGAGGTAATGGTTTGACAACTGTCCTTTTCCAGCAGAATAAAACAAAATTCACATTACTGTAGAGCAGTTTCTGGCAGCTGTTTGCAGTTTGGGTCAGACTTCTTATAATTGATGTTTGTTTTCAGTGATAAGAAAAAAATCAAGTCTGTTATGAATTTTCCTATTCAACACCACACACTTGCCTTCCGGGCAGCAAAAAAAAAAAAAAAGCCAAACTCACTGCCGTTGATTCCGACCCATAGCGGCCCCTCCTTGGGTTTCTGAGGGAGTATCTCTATGAAAGCAGATTGCACAGTCTTCTTTCCTCGGAGTGGTTAGTGAGCTTGAACCGCAAGCCTTCTGCTTAACAGTCAGATGCCTCAGGCACTATGCCACCGAGGGGGGGAACCTCACTGTGGTCCAGTCGGATCCGACTCATAGCGACCCTCCTTGGGGGAGCTCTGGTAGCGTAGTGCCTAAGGCTAACCAGAAGGCTGGCGGTTCAAACCCACCAGCCACTCCTCGGAAGGAAGTATCCGTAGTGATACTGCCTAGGAAACCCCTGGAGGGGTCGCTATGAGTCGGGTCCGACTCGACGGCGCATAACAACAACATCACTGAGGAAGTAGAGTGCCTAATTGTCCTTCCAAGGAGAGGCTGGTGAGTTTGAACCGCCAACCTTCTGACTAGCAGTCAAATGACTTAGGCAACACACCACCAGAAGGTGAAATCCCTTCTTTTCTCTCTAAAGTCCATACTCTCCTCATTTTCTACCTGCTTCACTCTTTAGCCCTCCCTCTGTCCTCACTTCACCTGCTTTAGTTCTCACTCCTCAGATCTCAATTTAGGCCTTACAGACATTCTTATTAAGGCTTAACAGCTGAAAATTTCCGTGATCCTTTTTCTCTTGCAAACATATTTCCATTTCACGTCTGCCACACATTTTATTTATTACCCAGAGACTGTCATTGATCACCCTATCAGCCATTCTGCAACAGAAAAGATTTATGTAAATTAAGATCTGATTTTTAGTTACTTCTAGTGAGTATGAGGGAGCTCTGGTAGCACAGTGCCTAAGGTACTTGACTGCCAACCAGAAAGCTGGTGGTTCAAACCCACCAGCCACTCCTCGGAAGGAAGGTTGGGCAATCTACTTCTGTGGTGACACTGCCTCAGAAATCCAAGGAGGGGTCGCTATGTGTCAGGTCCAACTCAACAGCACATAACAACAACAACAACAGTGAGTATGATAGTTGGAGTTGTGTGTCAACTTGGCTGCACCACAATTCTGAGTGGTTTAAGCAGTTGTGATGTGGGTTATTCCCATCATGAGATCAGATGTATATGTTTTGAGCAGCCAATCTGTTGAATGGGAATTTCCCTAGGAGTTTGGCCTGCTTCCGATATATTTATGGACATCCAGGGAAAAAGAAGGAGCTCTGGTGGTGTAGTGCCTAAGGCATTTGACTGCTAACCAGAAGGCTGGAGGTTCAAACCCACCAGCCACTCTTCAGAAGGAAGGTTGGGAAATCTACTTCTTTAATGATACCACCTCAGAAACCCAAGGAGGGGTCACT
>NW_006922271.1:180923-196604 GCF_000298275.1 Orycteropus afer afer | reverse complement strand
GGCACACAACAATAACAACATACTGCCTGCCAACCTTGAGCTCCTCAGCCCCTGCAGCTGCGTGAGTCGAGATAAAGCCTTCAGCTTGATGTTTGATCCAAGAACTTTGGACTTGCCAGCTTCTATAAATGTGTGAGCTATTTTCCTAAGATAATTTTTTCTCTCTCTAAGCTTTACTGGTTTTGCTTCTGCAGAGAACCCAGCTTAACACAGTGACCATAATCTCTTAGTGTGTTAAACATTTTCTTCTAGATTGAATTATCTTTACATTTAATAATAATAATAATAATAATAATAATAAACCTCACTGCCATTGAATCGATTCCAATTCACAGCAAGGAGCAACTCCCCATTGGGTTTCCAAGGCTATAAATCTTTATGGAAGGAGACTGCCTCTTCTTTTGTCCACAGAGTGGAAGCAGCACACAATAAAAAATATATATAGATAATTTTTTAAGCAAGTTATTATACATGAAAAAATAGAATTGCATTGGAAATTTGTATTAAAATGAAATGGTTGGGAACATTTTTTTTTCCCAATCATTCCATGTATCCTCAGATGAAAACTTCTTAGGATGGAATGAGAAGACTTGGGTGAAAATTAACAGGAAAAATACCAGTAATTTATGGTTTTCAATAAATTTGAGACTTACATAAGGTATTTTCATGATTATTTAATGTACATTATTTAGAGTAGAGTTTTGCATTAGCGCTTAATTTCTAAAGTACTTGGTTTGTGGAAGGCTGTGGTCTATAGTGGGAATCCTAACTCCATTTTGAGTCTTGACATAAATTCAGACGCCTTTTTGAGTTGTTGACCATTAAACCAGCAATGTGGCTATGCTTAGATATGTCTGGGGCAGCCCGGGGAGGGGCGTTTGTCCTCAGGAAGAGTGTAGTTGAAAGCAGATTAACTAGTATATAGAAAGATCTTCACACGTAGAACTAGGAAAGTTGCCTGGGTATATGTCAAAAATAGCCAATCAAATGCATGCTATCTGATTTAAGTTAAAGATTAGGATTCTGATATTGTCTTGTAACCATCTTGTGGCTATGAGTCAGAGTTCAATGATCATTAGTCATACCCCAATCACCAAGTAGCTGGGTAATCAAAAGCCCAAAACCTTTATCCTTTAACTCAGGATCCTGTAAACATTTTTGACCTGCAATTATGTACGTATCCTGTGTTAGAGCTTAAATTCTGAAGCATGTGGATTGTGGGAAGCTGCAGTGCACAGCAGAACCCTAACTCCATTTTCAGTCTTGATGTAAGTTCAGAAGCCATTTGGGTTCTTTCTGACCCTTAAACCTCTAAAGAGCTCCAGGGGCACAGCGCCTGAGGTATTTGAAGTATTTGAGGTATTTGTCAGAAGTTTGGTGGTTCTAAACCAACCATCTACTTTTTTTTTTTTTTTCAAATTGGTGGCTATTCATGGACAAGCTAGGACTAACCTGGGGAGGAGAAGTTTGCCCTCAGGAGTGTGGTTGAAAGTAGATTATGCTCATACAAAGACTTGTGGTTAAGACTCAGTCTGCATGGTCAGGAGTGATGTCCAGACAACCACGGTAGCCAGGTAACCCTTTTTAATCTTCAGTTATGTACATATCCCAATCATAGTCCTTTCCTCACTTCTGTAGTCCCTCCTGCAACAGTGATGAATCACTCTGCCACCAATCATGATTTTGTCATGTTTGTTTTCAATCATCTATAATAATTAGCCACATGGCCATGACTCAGCTGACTGCATTCAGCTTTCTGTGCTGTGAATGTATTGATGGTTTCCCTCATCCTGGATGATTGTCTTTTTGTCTTTGTCCTGTCTAAGGCTTGATAAAAGTGTCTCTATTGAACTTGTTCGGGTCTGAGGTCTCTTTTCCCCTAACACAGTCCTTCCCTCACCCATGCTTCTGTGGTCCCATCTTCAGCAGGGATGGATTGACCTGCCACCAGTCGTGATCATGTGATGATTTCCTTTGCTCTCTATCATATACAATGAACACCCTAAGTGTGACTATGATTCAGGGGATTCAGCGGGCCTCTGTGCTATGTACATGATGATTGTTTCCCTCAAAGAGGATAATTATCTTTGTTTTGGGGAGTTCTGGTGGCATAGTGCCTAAGGCATTTGAGTGCCTAAGGCATTTGACTGCTAACCAGAAGGTTGGCGGTTCAAATCCAACAGCCATTCCTTGGTAAGATTTAATAAAGGAGTCTCTATATAATCTGGTAGCATAGTGGCTAAGACACTTGCCTGCTAAACAGACGGCTGGCGGTTCAAACCCACCAGCCACTCCTCGGGAGGAAGGTTGGGCAATCCTACTTCCGTAGTGATACTGCCTCGGAAACCCAAGGAGGGGTCGCTATGAGTCGGGGCTGACTCAACGGCACATAACAACAACATATAATCTGGAGTCTTTTTTCCCTCTGGCACAATCCTCAATACATTTCCGTTAAGCTTATTTAAGTCTAATAAACATTAGGGATCAATAAAATTTACAATGAGCGGGGAACTCACAACCATGTTAAAAACATAGTTTTGGAAAATATGGAAGTCTATATTCTTTGTCAAAAAGCCAATGAAAGTAATTTTCGTACGGCTCTGAATAAACGTTAAAGAATGGAAACAGTAGCTTTCAAAGTCATATAAATGTATGTTCTTTTTCGTTGGAAATGTAGTGTTACCGATCACTTTGTCTTCCATGAAATGGGGTAAAATATACAGCCAGATACAGCCCAGCGTCTTCTTTACAGGAGGATTCGGAGACACCGATATCCATCAATTGTTCCTTTTTGTCATCAGAGAATAAATATCTTCATCCTCGAGGGAATGTACCACAGTAAGATGTCTGAAAAGTGGTCGAACGACTTGTTTTGCAAGAGAAGATGGCCGTAGTAACCATTCACAGCCACACGGAGCTGGTGGGCGGCCAGGGAGGTACATTTTAGCCTAATCGATCGCCAGGTCACTGGGGCAGCAACCCTTCTGCTGGGCAGCACTGCTGCCGGGAGCTCAAAGCCACTGCCATCGAGTGGATTCCGACTCACAGCGACTCCCATCTGGTTTCCTAGGCGCTCCCTCCGCGAAGTGCCTGGTGGGTCTGAAGCACAAACCTTCAGGTTAGCGGTCAGATGTCTTAGGCACTTGCACTAGAGCTGCTTTTTTTCCTATGCACTTTTCCTACCTTCTCTTCCCACCCACTGCCTTCCCCTCTCATCTTGGCTTCTCTACCAAATCGAAGGGCTCCAGCAATTCCCCCGGCCACTGAGCTTTCCTAATACGTCTATGAGGGTCCCGGTCCTGAAGCCCCTTATACAGAAGCTGCTCTGGACTGAAAGAAGGAACTGCGGAGAGAGCCGACGAGAAAGGAGCGCGCCGAGCAAAGCCCTCACCAAAGCTTCGCGAAGAAAAGTCCGGGAGGGGCGGGGTAAATACGGCTGTGCCCGGGGAGGAAGTGTAATATTCAGCTCATTTCCCACGCTCTCCCGTTCGCGTGAAGCTTGCTCGAGCAAACTCAAAGGCTTTGCAAGAGCAAACTCTATTATTATTATTATCATTATCAATTTTTATTGTGATTTGGGTGAAAGTTTACAGAGCAAATTCATTTTTCACACAGCAGTTCATACACATTTTGTGTCATGACATTGACCGCAATTCTCCACAATGTAACAGTTCTCTTCACATTTCCTCCCCATAGTTACTTCTTCCCTGTGTCCTTCCCTCCCATGCACTCCTGCCCCGCCTCCTGCAGCTGTCTCTCTGTGGAAACACTGCCCTTCTGTTCTGCCACGTTTAATCACTCCAAGAAGTGTATCTACCTGATGTAAATGCTCACCCCACATGCCTGTCTATTGTTTGGCTGGAAGCCACAGGAGTGAGTTCAATTCCAGACCTGAAGGAAAGCTAGAGGCCAGAGTCTCAAGGTTTTCACCAGGCTCTATCACACCAGCAAGCCTTTTTTTTTTTTTTTTTTTAATGATTTTGAGTTTGTTTTTTTTTTTATCTCCTCCATGGGCTCCTGTCCTCTGAGCTGTCTCCCTGTGCATAAGCAGCCCTTCTTTCTCCCGTGTTTGTTCTCGAAGGAGTGTATCCACTTGAGGTAAATGTTCAACTCATATGCTCGTCTTTTGTTTGGCTGGAAAACATAGGTGTGGGTTCGATTCCAGACCCGAAGGGCAGCTAGGGGCCGTAGTCTCAGTGGTTCCATACCGCTCTATCAGACCAGCAAACCTGGTCCCACCCTTTTTTTTTTTTCCTCCAATGATTTTGAGTTTTGTTCCACATGTTCTCCCATTCAGCAGCATCGCTATGGCCAACTGACTCATTTATTACCAGTTTTATCCTTCCAGGGATCTGGTCTATTGGCTTAGACCTCTAAAGTTGGCCTTTGATCCCATTGTGGTCTTGTCTACGAAGAGTTTTCTCTTGTTGCTTCTTCTAGACCTAGTGTATGGGTCAATTATTTTCTAAATTCCCATCTTGACATTTCTTCAGCTACGAGTATCACCAAATTTCCTCTTGCTCTTCATACCAACCACCTTCTCCTGTCTCAGTTGTCCGCAGATCTTCTCTCGAGACTGATTACCCATTCCAGCAGGGCTCATGCATTTCCTCTAAACTTGTTCAAACCTCAGAAATGTTTCTCTTTTTTGTTTCTAAGAAATAAATTGTGCACAGCAAAAATGAAATTGTCCCTTGGATAGTAACTGCAGACACTGTGCTTGGCACATGTGACACAGAAATAACAGGGATAACTTTGGTGAGTAGCAACTGGAATCTTAAAAGCTTGCAAGTGGTCATCTAGATGCAATGATGGGTCTCTCCTTGTCCACAGTAAAGAAAATTAAGAAAACCAAAGACTCATGGAAACAATTAGTCCAAGGGACTAGTAGACCATGTGATCCACAGCCTAAATGACAATGAGATCAGAAGAACTAGATGGTGCCCAGCTACCATGGTCAACCAATAGGAGGAGGATTGGTGCAGGAGGAGATCCTGGATAGAGTGAGAGAACAATATGGAACACAACTCAAAATCACAAAAAGAAAAGAAAAAAAGATCAGGTTTGCTATTCTGATAGAGCCTGGTAAGACCCCTGAGCCCATGGCCCCTAATTATCCTTCAGATATGGAACTGAACCCATTTCCGTGGCTTCCAGCCAAACAATAGACAGGCATATGGGGTGAACATTTACATTTGGTAGATATACTCCTTGGAGTGATCAATCATGGGAGAACATAAGGTCAGTATTTGCACAGGGAGACAGTTGGGCATGGGTGGGAGTGCATGGGAGGGAAGGACACAGGGAAGAGGTTACTACAGGGAGGAAGTAGAAAGGGAGCTGTTACATTGTGGTGAGTTGCAGTCAATGTCCTGAGACAAAATGTGTATGAACTGCTGTATGGGAAATGAATTTTCTCCATAAACTTTCACCCAAATCACAATAAAAATTAAAGAAAAGAAAGAAAGAACAGGGAAAAAAATTAGCCCAGTGATTTGTATGAGCAATATAGACTGCAGAGAGGAAATGAGCGGTGACAGCATCCATCTCAATGTGCAGACAAACAGATGTCTAGACCAATCCAGAAGACAGCAGCACAATGAAACAAGGATCTAAATAAGGAAAATATGAAACCTGGGCACCTGATTCACCAACTATACAGCTTCCTCATTCGGTGCCCTGTCATTGCTGTAAGCCAAATGGAAAGCTTTGGCAGTCCAGCCAGCGTGCTGTACACCTAGTTGCTGCTCCACTGTACAGTCTTGTGCAGTGTTTTATTAACAGCTTGCTCTCTATAAACCACCTCTGTCTCTGCAAGCAATTCTTTCTCACCAGAACACAAGAGAGAGTATTTGGGGCCTCGTGGGGGTCCCAGTTCTGTAATACTCCTAGGGGAAGAATTCCTTTCCAAATAAGTCAGAAACCTTAGGCACTAAGGGTGCATTTCAAAAAATTCCTTGATCTATGTGGGTTTATCTGACCATAGAAGACTCTGTGATTGCCATCTCTTGGATGCCAAAAAATGATCCCAAGAAAATAACCAGGAGTTATTGGATCGAATTTTTGCAACTGCCTACTCTGTGCCTGGCAGAGCCTAGTGGGGAGAAACTGAGGGCAGGGAGCGGGGTATGCCCTGTTGTCTACCAAGCTGGATGAGGATTGGGAATAGGGAAGGGAGAGTCTGGGACTTTGTATGTTTGGACTCTCTGCCTGGTGCATGTGAGAGATGTCAAACTATCTACTGATACGAAATGTGCAAGCTCAATTTTGATGTCTGCTATCAGTTTATTACCTGGGCAGGATCACTGTGATAACTGTCTGAAATGCCAATGATGATGACTCACCAGAATCTTCCCTGTGGCCTTTGGAATGGCGACTAAAAGCACATTTCCAAACCTCAGCAGTGCTGAGAGCTCTGAAAGCGCCCCACTCTGATACCTAGCAAGGAAGTGGTTCTCAGAAATGCGATTTGAAGTCACTCCAGAAATCTGAGGTGAAAAAGGCAGGAAGACTCCTGAATAGCATCCAAGCCTGGCCCTGGAGTCACCTAGCAAGAAAGATTGGAAGACTGTGAGAATTAACATGAGGAAAATTGGACACCATAGATAAACTTCTAGCATGCAGTTGGATCTCCAGTTGGTGGGGTTCCTGGTGCACCCAAGAAGGAGATCTGGTGGTGCAGTGCCTAAGGCATTTCACTGCTAACTAGAAGGTTGGTGGCTCAAACCCACCAGCCGCTCTACAGAAGAAAGAACCCACCAGCCGCTCTACAGAAGAAAGATGGGGCAATCTACTCCCCTAAAGATTTACTGCCTTGGAAACCCAATGGTGGTCACTATGAGTCAGAGTCGATACACTGGCAGTGAGTTCTGGTTTTATTGGTCTTATCATTAAAACTCTGGGTACCTGTCAAGTATGTCATATACCAAATGATTTATCCTCATGTCTAACTTTTAAAAGCAAGTATCATAAAGCTGAAGGCTGGCGGTTCAAACCCACCAGCCACTCCTTGGAAGGAAGATGGGGCAATCTACTTCTGTAGTGATACTGCCTCAGAAACCCAAGGAGGGGTCGCTATGAGTCGGGTCTGACTCGGCACATAACAACAACATAAAGCTAGATTAGAAATTCTATTAAGAAAAAAAAAAAAAAAGCTCATGGTGGAGGTAAAATTGAGGATAGGATTGCCCAGTGTTAGTGTCAGTGTGATGGCCATGTCCATTAAGCATTTAGATACTCTGCCTCTTTCTCAGAGTATAACCACTGACACTGTATCTCAGTGTGCCTGTCAAGCTCTTCCTTTTTGCCTTCCATGATTAATATTTATCAACATCATTTATCAAGGTCTATGTTTGACTTCTCTATTTTGTCTGTCTTCTAGAAGGTTATTTTTCTCTTTTGTTAACTGTTATATCCCTACTGACTACTACAGTCCTTGACACATACTATGCACTCTAATGAGATATGACAGAGTAGAACTTCCCTGGTAGAGAGCTGTAAATCCAGGCTGCAAATCTTTACAGAAACAAATTGCTGCTTCTTTCTTTCATGGAGAAACAAGTAGGTTCAAACCCCCAACCTTTTCGTTAGCAGCTGAATGTTTTAACCACTGCACCACCAGAGGTCCTTTATACCAGTCTTAGATTTGTTCAATTATTCAATGGATCAACAGTATCATGTGTGGTAGCTTGGTTTGTGTGTCAACTTGACTGGGCCTAGTTGAGTGGCTGGGCAGCTGGTGGTAGTTAATCCCCATGAGGAGACTGGCAATCAACTCCAAGGTGGGATCTACCACAAGCAGCTAGGTAGCTGCCTTTGGGTATGTGGTCTGCTGCCGTATATAAGGAGAAGCCTTTGGGAATGGCCTCTAGCCTATGGTATGCTTGGACCCTGCATGCAGCCGTGTCATTGCTCAGCAGCCTGCTATGCTCTGCCAACCTTGGGACTTACAATGGACCTAAGTTAATGGCCTGCCGTGTGGTTGGGTAACATCAGGACTGTGCCTTTTTACTTGTCAACCTTGGGGCTTCTCAGCCTCAGCAGCCAGTAGTTGTCTGAATGAAGAAATGCCTCTAGCTCCATTGAGCCGGGAGCAGGAGGCAGAGCTGGACCCCAAAGTTGAGGGGCTTTCACCCAGCCCCTAGAGCCTGGCACTTTGAACTTGGACTTAAAGCCTCCAAATTGTAAGAATAAACTTCTGTTTGTTAAGGCCATCCCATTTGTGGTATATTCTTGTCAGAGCGGCACTCGGTAACCAGAACAGTTCCTTCCTAGAATTTGAAGACAGGGTTCAGAAATAGCACTGGTTATAATATGAGCAGAAATAAAATGGTATCCAAAACATCATGCCTCAATGAACACACATTTGTAAGCCAGCCAATCAACGTCAGTACCTAGCTAAACCTTCCCCAAGTGCTAATGATTGGAGATGTGTCAGCTCAGGGGCTCTTTCATGAGAAAGCAGTTGGTCAAGGTTTGCACTGAGGCCCCTATAAAACCTTCATGAGGCCACTCTATGTTTTGTCAGTTTGTGGAAGAATATAATTTTGTTTAGTCCATATTCCAGAGTTATTGATCAAGTGGCTCTTTCCTAGCCTCTGGATGATTATTGATTAACCAGAGTGGCCTCTCTTTCTATGTCCAAATTCTAATCCTATTCTGAAAAAAGCATCTTTGTATATAAAGTTACGCTATAACTATAACTCATATACCTTCCTTGGTAAATGAATGAACAGTTTTTTACTTAGAAAAATAATGACCATTATGAAAATTTTGACATGTCAACATTAATACATTAAAATACATAAGAAGAAATTTTTTTTTTTTAATTTTAAATTAACACTGCTCAGAAAGGAGTAAATACATTCTACTCCATCTCTTCCATTGAATGTAACTAAAACCCAGGACAGAATGCATGGAGCAGCTATCTGAATAGTCTGGAAATTAAATAGTAGAGGTATATTGGGAAAGGAAATCAGAACTCAAAAGATCACAGAATTGGCTGTGAGTTCCCATTTTCTTTCCTCCAGTGTCTCCCAGACTAAACTCAAAGGCAGCATAAAACCCAGAACTACTCTAACCTTCAGGCCATTCTTCCTTTGGAGAGCAACTATATGGCACTCTGAAGGAGGGGAACTCTTCTTTCTGGACCAGAAAACCGTGGTTCTAAGAATGTAGAGAAATCTCCATTTGCTTTTAGTCTCTATCTTCTCACTGCTTGGCCCCAGAGGAAGACTCAGTCAAGGGAAGTGCAAAGCAGAGCAAGGAAAGCAAGGAAACAGATCCACTGGTAGATGGAGAGTGTTTGGGAGATTGCAGGAAGAAAGGAGTTTGGACAGGTAAATCCATAAAGTTGTGCATGAACATTGTGTTTTTTGGTTTTTTTTTTTAATAAAGATAGGAAATAGATTAGTGTTTCTCTGGAGCTGGAGATGGAATGAGAAGTGACCACAAGTGTATATTTGGGTGTAGAAATCCTCTAAAATTGGATTATGGTGACGTTTACACAATTCTGTAAATTAAATTAAATCAAAAACAAACAAACAAACTTACTGAGCTGTTCTGAGCTGTGCATATGTATATTAAACCCTAAATGGCACACCGAAGTATTTTTCTACAACTGTCAAAAAAAAAACAAAAAACAAAACCTCACTGCCATCGAGTCAGTTCCAACTTATAGGGACCCCTCTTTGGGTTTCTGAGGCAGTATCTTTATGGAAGTAGATTGCCCAGTCTTCCTTCTGAGGAGTGGCTGGTGGGTTTGAACCACCAGCCTTCAGGTTAGCAGTCAAATGCCTTTATTTTTATTTTCACTTTTATTTTAACTGTACAATTCAGTGGGGTTTTATTTTTATTTATTTATTTATTTAGGGAACTCTAGGTTTAATTATTTGAAGAATCACCAAGAAATTTTTCCAAAGCAGCTGTACCATTTTAAATTCCTTCCCAGCAATGCAGGAGGGTTTCAATTTCTATACATCCTGTCCAAAATTTGTTATTGTCTGTCTTTTATGATACGGCATTCTTGTGAGTGTGATACCCACCATGTGTGGGGTCCATTGCCCAGAGTGACTTAAGCCAATAAAGACATTGAGGTGCAGAGCAAAAGATGCAGATTTTATTAAGTTCCTGCACCAGCTGAGAGAGGAGAATTTCCTCAGATTCTGTTTGCCTCTAGGTTGTTTTATGTTGTTGTTGTTAGGTGCCATGGAGTCGTTTCTGACTCATAGCGACCCCATGCACAGCAGAACTAAACACTGCGTAGTCCTGTGCCAGTTCCACGATCCCTGCTATACCTGAGCCCATCGCTGCAGCCACTGTGTCAATCCATCTTGTTGAGCGCCTTCCCCTCTTTTGTTGACCTTCCTCTTTACTAAGCATGATACCCTCCAAGGAATGGTCTCTTCTTGCAACATGACCAAAATAAGTGAGATAAAGTCTGGCAATTCTCTCTTCCAAGAAACATTCTGGCTGTACTTCTTCCAGGACAGATTTGTTAGTTCTCTTGGCAGTCCGTGGTACTTTCAGCATTCTTCGCCAGCACCACAACTCAAAAGCATCAAGTCTTCTTCCGTCTTCCTTTTTCATTGTCCAGCTCTCACATGCATATGAGGTGATTGGAAATATCACGGCTTGTGTCAGGTGCACCTTAGTCCTCAAGGAGACATCTTTGCTCTTCAGCACTCGAAAGAGGTCTTTTGCAGCCGATTCGCCCTGCATCAGACATTGTCTGATGTTTTCACTGCTGCTTCCATTGGCATTGTTTGTTGTTGTTGCTGTTAGGTGCTGTCAAGTCGTTTCTGACTCATAGCGACCCCATGCACAGCAGAATGAAACACTGACTGATCCCACGCCAGCCCCACAATCCCTGCTATACTTGAGCCCATCATCGCAGCCACCGTGTCAATCCATCTCGTCGAAGGCCTTCCCCTCCTTCGTCGACCCTCCACCTTACCAAGCACAACATCCTCCTCCAGAGAATGGTCCCCTCTGACAACATGATCAAAGTAGGTGAGACGAAGTCTGGCCATCCTGGCTTCCAAGGAGCATCTCCGGTGCACTTCCTCCAGGACAGATCTGTTAGTTCTTTTGGCAGTCTTTTGGCATTGATTGTAGAACCAAGTAATATGAAGTCTTTGACAATTCAATCTTTTCTCCATTTATCGTGATGCTGCTTATAGGTCCAATTGTGAGCATTTTTGTTTTCTTTATGTTGTTGTTGTTGTTATGTGCTGTCGAGTCAAGCCGACTCATAGCGACCCCTCCTTGGGTATAGCGACCCCTCCTTGGGTTTCCGAGGAAGTATCACTACGGAAGTAGGATTGCCCAACCTTCCTTCCTTGGAAGTAGGATTGCCCAACCTACCTTCCTTCCGAGGAGTGGCTGGTGGGTTTGAATCGCCAGCCGTCTGTTTAGCAGGCAAGTGTCTTAGCCACTATGCTACCAAAGTCTCCTATTGAGGTGTAATCCATACTGTAGACTGTATCAATCTTCATCAGTAAATGTTTCAAGTCATCCTCACTCTCAGCAAGCAAAATTGTGTCGTCAGCATATCGCAGGTTGTTAATGATTCATCCTCCAATCCTGATGCCACGTTCTTCTTCATGTAGTCCAGATTCTTGGATTATTTGCTCAGCGTAGAGATTGAATAAGTGTGGAGAAAAAATACAACCCTGACACACTCCCTTCTTGGTTTTAAACCATGCAGTATCCCATTGTTCTGTTTGAATGACAGCCTCCCGATCTATGTACAGGTTTTGTATGAGTACAATTAAGTGTTCTGGAATTCCCATTCTTCTCAATGTTATCCACAATTTGTTATGATCCACACAATCAAATGCTTTTGCATAGTCAATAAAACACAAGTAAACATTTTTCTGTTATTTTTTGCTTTGAGCCAAGATTCAACTGTCATCAGCAATGATATCCCTCTTTCCATGTCCTCTTCTGAATCCAGCTTGCATTTCTGGACACTTGCTGTCAATACACTCTTGCAACCATTTTTGAATTATCTTCGGTAAGATTTTACTTGTGTGCAATATTAATGATATTGTTCGATAATTGACACATTCTGTCAGATCACCTCTCTTTGGAATGAGTACAAATATGGATCTCCTCCATCAGTTGGCCACGTAGCTGTCTTCCAAATCTCTTGGCATAGCCGAATGAGTGCCTTCAGTGGGACATCTACTTGATGAAACATCTCAGTGGGTATTCCATCAGTTCCTGGAGCCTGGTTCTTCGCCACTTCCTTCAATGCAGCTTCAACTTCTTCCTTCAATACCACTGGTTTTTGATTATATGTCACCTCCTGAAATGGATGAACATTGACCAATTCTTTTTGGTACAGTGACTCTGTGTATTCCTTCCATCTTCTTTTGATGTTTCCTGTATCATTCAAGATTTTGCCCATAGAATCTTTCAATATTGCAACTCAAGGCTTAAATTTTTTCTTTAGTTCTTTCAGCAAGTGTGTTCTTCCCTTTTGGTTTTCTTTTATAGGGTGGAGATTATATAAGAATTATGTTATACATACAATTTCATATGATTACAGGTTAAGCATATGCAGTAAGGGATACAAAGATGGTGGTCCTTAGCATGTCTCAGCATAACGTTAAGTCTCCCCCGGGGGTGTAACTTTTAGTTGGCTAATATCCCCTTTCATCCTGATTCAAGCTTTTCCAGAGTCAGCAAACTTTCCCACTATCTGTTATTTCTCAAAATTTACATTTAACTTCTCTTATCTTAGCAGTAGGAACACTGTAGAACTCCCCTGGTGAAAGCCATGCATTATTTCAAGGAAATGCTGCTTATCAAGTGTAAAAGGGTATGTCATGGTGATTTTTAACTTGCATTCCCCTAATGACAGTGTTGAGTATCTTTTCATGTGCTTTGTGGAAATTCACATATCTTCTTTGGTGATATGTCTATTCAAGTCTTGCACATTTTATATTCACTTTATTTGCTTATTTCTGAGCAGTAAAGAATTCTTTATTTTTAAAAATATACTCTGAATCCAAGTCCATTCCTGAATATATCATTTGTAAATATTTTCTTTCAGGGTGTTGCTTGTTTTTTTATTGTTTAAGTGCTGTCTTTTGCAGTACAGTTGTTTTAAAATTCAGTGAAGTTGAGTTTGCCAATCTTATATTTTGTATTTTTGGTGTGATATCTAAGAAATTTTTGCCTAACCAAGGTCACAAGGATATACCTTTATATTTTACATTTACACCTATGATCCATTTTGAGTTACATTTTTTAAAAAAATATATAATTTACAAAAGTTAGTTACAAATCTAACTTAAAGTTAATTTAAGTTAATTAGGTGGAAAGTAAATTCATCTTCTTATATGTGTATATCCCATTTGCCCCACACTAGAGCTCTGGTAGCATAGTGCCTAAGGCACTTGACTGCTAACCAGAAGGCTGGCGGTTCAAACCCACCAGCCACTCCTCGGAAGGAAGGTTGGGCAATCCTACTTCCGTAGTGATACTGCCTCGGAAACCCAAGGAGGGGTCGCTATGAGTCGGGGGCGACTCGACGGCAAACAACAACAACAACAACAATTTGTTGAAATGATTATCCTTTCTCCCTTTGAATTGCCCAGGCACTTTTGCCAAAAGTCAACTGACCTTACAATTCGTTTATTTCTGGACTCTCAATTCTATTCAGTTGGCCCATATGTCTAGCCTTATGCCTGTACTACTTTTCCTTGATTATTGTAGCTGTGTAGTAAATTTTGAAATCAGGAAGTGGAAATCTTCCAAATTTGTTTTTCTTTTTGTAAGATTATTTGGGCTATCCTGGGCTTTTTACTTTTTCATACGAATTTTAAGTTCAGTGTTTCAATTTCTGCAAAAGAAGCAAGCTGAGATTTTGATAAGAACTGCGTTGAATTTATAGATCAGTTTGGGAAGTATTGTCATATGAACTATTTTCTTATCCGTGAATATAGAGTGCCTCTCCCATTGGGAACGATGAAATGGGGAAAATGCCAAGAATGCCAGTTTTCGCGGAAGCAGTACTGCAGGTATTGATCCTCGAAAAGGTAAATAGAAAAAGTGCAGGGCTGTATCGTGGCCGGTTAGCTCAGTTGGTTAGAGCGTGGTGCTAATAACGCCAAGGTCGCGGGTTCGACCCCCGTACGGGCCAGTTCCTATTTTTAACGGTAAAGTTCGATTCATTACCTACTTACAGTTGATCCTTGCAGTTATTGCTGGGTTTCAAAATCTACGTACAATTTTTTTTTTTTTTAATTTTAAAGTTATGGAACTTTTTTTTTTTTTTTTTACAGGAAATATTCATTCTAATAGTTTACAGTCATTTGATTATCCAGAACTTTTAATCTTTCTCCTGCCATCCACCCACCCATATCAAGAATGCACAGCCTAGAAGCAGGCTTTCCAACTCATTTTCAAGATAAAAAAAAATGATCAAATTCCTCACTTTATAGGAAGCATTTCACTCCTCTTATTTTCGTGAGTTATTTCTAAAAATTGTAACAGAGTACTAGTTCTCAATAGGAGTGGTACTGAGATGTTGTGGAAATGTGTGGGAATTTTTGTTTGTCATCACAATCGGCTGATTCTTCCAGGCATTAGAGGCTGACACATGAGGTACTAGACATGCTGTAATATACTTAACAGACCACTGTTGAACAGACCACTAATTTCAACTTGACTTCCAAATGTCCTTCTGGACTTTCATGTAAGTAAAAATGTCTTGTTTACCTGAGATTAAAACTGAACTATCTATATAGATAAAAATGTCTTGCTTACCTGAGATTAAAACTGAACTATCTATAAATATAGATTGCCTAAAATGCCAATTAAAATCCCAATAGTCTTTGTAGAAATTAATAAACATTAAAACATTTATATGAAAATGCAAAGGACATAGAATGCCAAAATTTTGACAAAAGGATAGATTTTGAGGAGGTTTACTACTTGATTTCAAATTTACTGTAAATCGATAGTAATGAAGACAGTATGGAGTCATGTAAGATAAACAAATAACATTAATAGAACAAGATAGAGTCTAGAAGTAGACTTATGCTTATATGGTCAATTAATGTTTGACAATGAACTTAAAACAATTGTATAGGAAAAACAGTATTTTCAATATAGTTACTCCTCTACTACCAACCATCTCGTTATCTGACATTTCACATTTACAAGAAGAGTTTAAGCTTAAAAACTGAGAAGGTATTAACTAGGCGGAGAGGAGATTTAGAAGAGTGCTCAAGGCAATAGAAATCATATGTGTCCAAATTCATGGTAAATAAGAGGGACTGATTGTCAGTACGATAGTGTGGTTTGCGAGAACAGAGTAGTGAGATATGACGTGAGGCCGAAAATATAGTCACGAGTCAGTCATGGAGAGAGTTTCAGGTCATAATATTAAGGGTTACATGATTAAATAAAGAGAGAGAAAATTGTGATAAAAACTAGAAATGATAGTACTGTTATAAAATACCAGTTTGTCTTCTGTCCTTTTATTCTATCAAAGTACACAAGACTTTGACATCTGATCTGACCTAATCTGTAAGTTGTTGTTGTTGTTGTTAAGTGCCGTCGAGTCGTTTCCGACTCATAGTGACCCCATGCACAGCAGAACGAAACACTGCCCGATCCCGCGCCAGCCCCACAATCCCTGCTATACCTGAGCCCATCATTGCAGCC